>NW_014334164.1:106282-112898 GCF_000341935.2 Cephus cinctus | reverse complement strand
AAGAGTGGTGGTGGTGGGGGGGGGGGGGGGCACGAAGGAGAGAGGAGAGTACCAAGGATAGGGGGCAGGAGAAGCTGCATGTAATCTCGAGTCCGTTGGACTCGGGCCAACGGCAGCATCCGCTCTACAAATGTCGCTAAATATATACCTGACCGCTTCTAAACAGAGCACAAACCTCAACGGAGGGGAGAGCGAAGCCTGCAGGATGGGCGGGAAGAAAGTGCGAGACGATGCGAAAGGGTTCGGGATGAGAAAAAAATAAAGAATCTAATATATTTGATGAGAGAGAGAGAGAGAGAGAGAGAAACAAGGTCGCAGCCCAGATAATGGGAAATAATAAAATAGAGTATAACAGCCGTCGTTATCCCACACCGATAACTCCTCGGTCAAATTAAATCGGAATGACGTCAGATTCGTTTATTTCACGGTCGTTGATATTTTCGGCTCCTCCCTCGGTCCTATACATATATATTTTTCATTACTTGTACAAGAAGAACAACGAACGGTAAACGCCGATTACTCGATTAGTATCAGGAATCGCATATTCGAGTCGTGACAATTTTTCGATTTAATCCAACACACGTTTTTAATACTCCACGTTAACTGACCTTTTGCCACGTACGATCGTGTAACCTACCTCAATCTATACCTTCGCGAATATACGTTTCACTGGTCCTATTAATGCAGGTATTAACGGAGCAAACCTGCCGCCGCTTTGGTTCCCATGATACCAAACCAAACGCTTTGTACGTTTTCAATTCAGGTATGTAGATTCTACCTGGAATTCCAATGACGTGACCATACGCTCCTTTGACTACAGACCGGGCATTACAGACTTGCAAAATTATGCGCGAATGTTTAGTGGCTAAGACGAGGGTGGGGGGATACTCTTGCGAAACACAATTTCGCAGCGTACCGCGAGCCCGCGACTCGAGTTAGCATCTACCAACTGGGATGTCAAGGCCGCATACAATTTACATACCTACATAAGCTGCTAGCGCTCGCGACAGTGACTGCACGACACACTAACAAGATATACATACGGGACATACGAGTGTCCTATAGTCACGTGTGTTCAAGTATGTGCGCCTACGCGCGATGCATGTGCATATTGCTTGGCTGATTCGATACACAAGCTGGTTATGCTTATGCGTCCCTGCTCGTGACCAGAACAGCAAGACGCTAAACGCAGTATGAAGAGGGAATGAGAAAATTTGTGAAAAACGGGTAAAATGCGAAATTGGGCGGCTTTCCTTTGTCAATGAAAAAGCAACGCATTCAACGACGAACTTAACGTGGTCCGTGTGGGTCAGCAGTGCCTTACGAAGTAACGAGTTTCTAATACGAGGCACCGGATTACATTTGCCAAATGACGCACTGTCACTCCAATACTGATACTGTTCATTTCCTGTTTTTTTTTTTTTGGCAATGAAAATAAGTCAACTTTTTTTGACTATATGTATATTGTATAACGGGTAATTTGAATGTTTGGATCGAGTAGATATAGGATGTGGGGCGGTGGGCGCTTGGGGGACGTGATTCGAGAATGTATGTTTACGGTGTCTGAAATGGTCGTGTGGTTTTTGGCAACTGTCGGGTCGTTGATCATTTAAAGGGATTTTATGGGTACTTCTGGTGTTGTGACCATGCGTGGTAACGATTGCCTTGCATGCGATCATTTCCTGATGAACTACTCGACGACACGAGCATGTTCCAGTAACGATGGCAAACAGAACCTCTTCTGGCTGTCGGATAATTATTACAGGTACGACTAATCGCTTCCTCGATTTAAGATAAGGGAACCCTGGTTGCGTAACGGCTGGACTTTCCAACGTATCCGGGACATTGAATTTTTAAGTAAAAGTCCTGGCAATAGTATTCGATCCGAACTGCTGCATGGTTAAGATAGTCGTGCGATAACATTGAATAGAGTAGTATTACGCGATAAGACTTTACGTATTCGTACGTTGGTACGTGCGTTTGTCACATACCATGGAAATTTTCGGAAGACTCTTGTGGTGTATTACCGAAAAATTTGGTGCTGGAAAACAGCCAAAGCTCCAAGCCGGCGAATCCAATCCTTGAGATTCAAAGTACATGCTATTTCAATAGAATTACCTTCACTGGCCGGAAGTCGAAAGTTAATTCGATAGTAGTTCCGTGAATGAACTGTACACGGATATGTCGTTTCTTTTTAGTAGGGCATACCTCAAGTGCTAACTTTGTAAATGCTTTTCCCTCTTAATGTATGTCGATAATAAACACTCTCGTTTAGTACAAGGATTCCTATTGTTCCCAGTACTACCTTTAATCGTCTTTTTGCACACAGTGGACATACATACTTATATGGACGAGAATCTCTCCTGGCGAATTTCTTGAGTAAGTTGCTCCCTGTGGAGAGCGCCATGCTAGACCTTGCCAATTTTATTTATACGCTTCAATTGCAGTCGCACAATCTTAGTCCACGGTATAGTACAGTGTAAGTATACTTATACGTCACATAGGTATGTGACTACAGATAGGTGGCTTCATATTGTGAACAAACCGCAAGACCAGTTTCTAGATATGCGACAAACGCACGTTGCCACTGTTACGTGTTACTCTAGCGCATTACGCGACTTTAGGATCGATACGACTTCTGCCCGAATTAACGAACATTTTATTTGAGTTACAGGGGTAGGTATAACGGTCGATTACCGACGCGTATTACCGGTCTAGAAAAAAAAAAAAAAAAAAAAAAGAAATGATTCCCTCCGGCAAAATATAGCAGCCGAGAAACTGCCGGTGCAAATGGAAAGGGATATATTTATCTCCTTAAGGTGTGATTACGAAGCGCGAAATCCGAGGTGAATCTTAAGGACATCTTCCGGATTCAGAAGGCAGAACTTGGCCAATCGAAATGTTTACTAAAGAGTCATTAGGGTGGTGGTTTAAACACTGCTCGAAAGACAGCGGCGGTAGGGTAGCATAATTTGCAGTAACTTATACCAGGGACGTTTAACTCCGTTTCAAGAGAGCCAGCAGCTAGTTTCCTTAAGGGTCGTTAGGGCGTCACTGGTCAGGACCCTGCTTAAGTACCCCTATTTCCAGGCTCCTGGCATCTTACCTCGGTTCCGCTTCATCTCACGTCATTGCACCCTGGGTCTGGTTCTGTCCTCTCTATTAAATTTCTTTTTTTCGCAACTTCCTAAGCGATCATCCTACTCGTCAATTCACCCGAGCATCCCCTGAACACCACCACCGAAATTCACTGCTTGTCGTGCTTCGCCCAAAATCATGAGAATCGTCAAACCCTTAACCGTGAACGACGTCGAACGACACTGGATATCCTCTCACTGTCTTCTGACGATTTTATCCTCCCCTAAATCTGTCCACATTCGCCTAGTTTCTCCGTCTTATAAGACCCCCTTTCGAATACACCAATCTCCACCCGCCCAATCGTCCTCAAGTCTTGAATCACCGATTCGCCTAAAGATCGAGACGCGCAGACGTTTTACCGATATCGCCGCGCGACACGCCTCGCCGCTAACTCCTTGCTCGGTTTATTACGTTTTTATCCAGACCGTATTTCGAGCGTGTTTATATCGTGAGATTTATGGAGCTGATGCTTCACGGTAGGGGGGAACGGGGGTGGCGATGGCGGCGGGCAAGAGCCCTCACAAAGAAAGCACCACGTCAGATTGGGGTTGGGTGGTGGCGGTGGGTGCAGGTCGACGTCGGTGCTACGGTAGGTGGTGGCACGGCCATGGCTAGAAGGCAGAAGCCGACGGTGGGGTAGGTTGGTGGGTGGCTCTAGCAACCAAGGGGGTTGCAGGGCGCGACTGTGAAGGATACTCGCCGAGTCTCAGACGTCGGGCGAGCGAACGAAGAGAGCGAGCGACGTTAATGGAATCGTAAGGGTATTTGTGTTGTGTCGAATCGATACCCTTGCGCGCCGCGTCTTTGTGGTTGAGACTCGAGGTGTCAATGTTCCCTTCGTTCAATGTCAGCATACTGAGGCATCCGCTTGCGTTAGAGACTCGTTGAGAAAAAAAAGGCAACTTCATTGGGAGAAAGAATAAAAAGAAAATTCACTCCCACAACCCCTTTGTATCCCCAAGTGTTTCACAGGTAGATAAATACAATTCTTACACAGCCTTTATTTGTATTTACTCCAGCTGCTTTTACGTTATATTTTATGTCAGTGAATTGGTTCGTTTTTTTTTTTCGTTCCTCTCGTGAAATGTTTTCAAAGGTGTCTGGGTATCCCCCCCTCGAGTGTTGGACCTCGTTATCAACCCCTTCTTTCTAAGAGTGCAAAAAGGGATGATTAAATTTCTTCTCGCAAGCGACCCTTCGCGCCTCGTGACGTTGCAAACGTCGTTGGAAGTTAATAGAAGAGATAGGAAGATCGATTTGATTAAATTACTTTTCTATCAATGCCAGCGCGGAACTAGTTAGTCTCCTGGTACGGAATGTTAACTCTTCATCGGGGTTTACGAACTTTTAGCTTTCATCATTTTTTACTCTTTCGAGTTACCGTAGTACATACATGTCTACCCGTAATCCAAGAATCTCCCATAGCGATATCGTTAACGGCAGTGGTTTCATATAGATAGTAGTTTTAGCGCCTGAAATGATTACCGTGTCAATCCTGAATGATTTAGTTTGCATAAATACCACAGGCGGAATATCTGTTAGGTGTACCGTGTAATTACAGTAGAGACTGCGGTCGTGTTGCCACATTGGTGTCCCGTCGGCACGTATATAGCGTATAAGCTATACAGCTACTTATGCGGCATCGGGACCGGCGTGCTCAGCGAGCCACTTGTGTTATAATAATTTGCATTAGAAATATTGCTAAGCGATCATCATACCGACAGACATGCGATCGTGAGATTCTCTCGCGTGCTATGCTACTTTCCATATCTATTTATCTTCCGAGATTTTGACACCGACAGATACATCTCTATTCTCTAGGCCGCAAAGAAAGAAGTCCTGCGCGGTTAGCTATAACGTGACGTTCAACCACGTACCTGTCGCGTCTCTCCTTAGCAATCTAAATCACTGCACTCGAATCCACACGCGTATAGTACAGATCCCTGTGTATAACTGTGTATAACGTTACGTCGACTGTGCATACATGCAGCTCACGTGAATCGTCTTGAGATCGATCGACCTCACGGTAGCGCCCGTATATCCGGCAAGCAGTAGCCCATTCACTTCTCTACGTATGGCTCTAAGGGAAATCATTTGTATCCGCTTCCGTTGATTATACGAGAGGAGAGCTGCTAGGAGGTAGGATCGATAGGACGTCTCGGTACGCGATTAAGGATTTCCTAGCTGGCAGCAGCGGAGATTCGCGGACTAAGGCCCCGGAGGCGAGACTGTGGCGCAAAGTGGCGAGGAGAAAGCGACCTACTTGCAGGTCGAGTAATTATAAGCCTTGAACCAAAGTAAACGAGTTGTTGAGACGGACCGCTTCGTAAAGCGTTTGCGTGAAAAGCTTCGCGTACTGAATAGGTATATTCCCTGTCTCGGAGGACCTTATAGGTTTAGGAGCGTCGAGGATCATTTTGGCTTTGACCGTGCGAGAAGGACCACAGGATGGCCAATTTGAATTCTATAGAAAATACGGAACGTCTTGGGTGTATCCTCCGTGGAAGCTTTGCACTATGCGTTTACCGTAAGGAACTTAGGCGCTGCCGTTGTATATTCAAAGTAGATAACGTTTCAGATCCGATTGACCTTTCGCTCGCGTGCAGCACGTGCGTGAATTCCTATGAAAAACCGTGACCCCGTATGCCGCTTTGGCGTTGAGCCGAGGACGCTGCGAATTGGCGAGGGGAGCGTACACGGTAGCTAACGGAAGTCGAACGCTTTCGCAACGGACCTGGTTGCCTGGTCTGTTGGGATTGTTGGGCGTTGGGGGTGCTGCATTGATCGGAGAGGGTTCATCCTGCTCTGTTCAGTGGGTGGATAGGTATTCAGCAGACACACGCGCGTACCCTTGAGCTCACTTTGCACGTCGCAATATCCGAACCTGTCTATGTGTGCCACGACTGGCTGCGCTTTGCTAGGAAAGGACAAGGATGGGCTACGGTAATTGGAGAACAGAGTTTCTGCTTTGAGCTACGGGGTATATTCAGCGACTTCGCCTCCAGGAGTTTATACACTTGAGAACTTGAGACCTTGGATGCGCCAGCCTCTGCGTTACCTACGGAAAGTCTATCTTGCCTGTATAGTAAGCTAGGTAGGTGGGTATCCTTGGGTGTTATGGATATAACGTACGGAGTCATGTGTTTACGGAAACTTCATTACTCGACTGGATAATCATCTGATTTGCGTACAGGTGATCGCCTGTGTGTAACTTATAATACCTGTGCGTGACTAACGGCGGAATCGATTGCTCCGTTCTGACGGTGCAATCCGTAACGCGTATCCTTCCCGTCTCATCTCTTCGTGGTTTCCTTCGATGGCGTACCTTCGAACGGAGCTTCTCACTCATGCGAGACTGCACTCGTGGATATTCCAAGGACAGTGTTATTCGCGATAGTCAATCTCGAGGTCGTTTCGACATCGTCTACCTGCGTTTCTCTTCTCAGTTCTTGTTTTTTTTTTTTTTTTTTTTTTTCCC
>NW_014334164.1:102101-106185 GCF_000341935.2 Cephus cinctus | reverse complement strand
TTTTTTTTTTTTTTTTTTTTTTTTTTCACGCTATGAATATCGTTTTCTCTGCTATACATGTCACTAGCTTCGCGAGATAGAATTTAGCCATTAACGCGGGAGTCGACTTCTTTACTTCGCGGGCTCCACTTTCCCTCGCTTAGGCTCCCGACAAAACCCCGAGGAAATCGACTAATTTCACGTTGCGCCGGATACCCGCCCGTGTAATTCGAGAAGCGCTCTCGTTCTCAGAGACGAGAAACTCGCTCGGAGACTTTCCAATCTTGGCGCTTCCGCGAGCATCTGAACGTTGTACATAACCATTGATGAAAGCAGTTGAAGCGCGGAAAAACATTAGCGTATCGATAACAGATAAAATAGGTATACAGAGAGAAAGGGAGAGGGAGACAGAGATGCGCAATGAACAGCAGTAAATACGTTCATTGTTATTGAAAATCGATTCGTCCGACGCAACAAACAAACATGGCGGCAATCATAGCTACCATCGAATCTTCTATTCGTACCGGGAGCTCATTTATCTGGCAAGTGAATGAAGAGCGAATTTTCAGCTGAACGAACGATCGAGAGCGGTCAGCACCCGATGTTTCAGTATCGGCTCCCGATATTGTGTAAAGTGGGCTTTCCCGTAGAAACTGTGTGGCGTGGAATCACGGTGCGCCCGGTCGTGTTATGTGTGCCGGAGTGAACACATACAGCCCGTTGCTCGGCCCGTTTGCGAAGACCCGATAGCGGATAGGCCTATTGATTGGGGGTCCCGAGTTTCTGAGCTCCGAAGGTATATAGACGTTGAAACCTACACTCCTCTCGCTATACTTGCCTGTTGTATGGTCACCCTCTACTATGGTATACTTGATCGATGCCACGTTAAAGATCGTGTCGTTTCGTCTAATACGCTATCACGCTTTCGCGTGACCTGGACTCGGAAGGATTCCCAATGATCCTTTCAGTGATCAGTTCCTCTGTGTCTGCTATGTCTATATACACTTCGGTAGAACGAAGCCGTCGCACTTGCTGGTATCATTAGGAGAGTGTCACCAATGGAGGGCCGTACTAGATAGTAGTATATATGTATACATATATATATATATATATAAGTTCCGAGTTCACTCTTTACGAGGACGAGGAGTTACCACGTGGGAAAGGTCGACCCCTGAATTACGCGACCGTAGGCAGACTCTATGAGATTGGGAAATTGAGAAAGTTCAGAGTGAGACTTTGGACATTGGTAGGTAGGTGGGTAGCTATCATTTGGATCCCATGAACTTAGCAAATTTGAGAGTTTAGGCGTGAATAATTATGAGTCAGTCCAGTGTATATCGGAGGGTAGTTTTATTTATTTTTTTTTCTATTTGCATGGAATACGTCTAATGCATTCTGGTGACCTGAGCTCGGCGTACACGATGCGGTGCTTGTTTTGCGATCCAAGGTTTAGCGTATCTAAGAAAATTGAGGTGCTCCCTGAATTTTCGTGTTTGCCAAGGGGTCGGCCAGCGGATGAGGACGAGTATGAAGAGCACGTGCATCCCTAGTTTTTCGACGAAGCCGCGGAGTGCGGACGGGGATGGATGATCCGAAACGACTAATGAGAGAGGATACGTCGAGGAGGAAGTCTCTTTTTTCTAGGGTCTTCTCGTAATTTTTACTTCTTGCGGATCCTGAGAGAAGAAAACTCATTGAATATTCTGAGCGAATCGGGGAGATCGATCGAGGAATCATACGTGCGTGGACACTAGCATCACTGCCACTACTACTAGTGTGGCTAGGCTGGCTGGTAGCGAAGCGAAGAAAATCCTTAATCGATAAATATCGAATTTAAGTAAAATTCTGACAGTAGTAAATTTTCAAACGGATCGCGCTACCCTTGGACTCTACGTAGCGCGCAATCCGCGGCTTCGTTAATTATGAAACATTTTCCTGCGTAGCTAGCTCATAAATCGCACGCGCCACCCCGCTGTGTTCTGACTACAGTGCATGCGCTCAATTATATATGGCATGCGTAATGCATTTAAGAGCATATCGATCGCTTCGTATGATCAATACATTGGTCGCTCCATCTGCATCGTCCGCTTGGAGTATCGAGAAAATGGAGAGCAGACACAAAGGGACGCGCTATACCACGTATACAGTCTCCTTTGAAAATAAATGACTTAATAGCATCTAAGAGTTAACTAAAATTACAACATTTTTTTACGATCTGCTCGCGTTACCTTTTAAAAGCACTGTACCCATTCTGACACATCTCAAAAGGCACGCACGATGACTGACGATTAGTAAGGCCACTTTCAGTAGTACACGTGGAACACGTTCCCATCGGCACCCGAGTGGAGAAGGGTGGTGCAGAAAGAGGCCGATAAATCTTTTTACGTCTGTGGCATATATCGTGACATCGAGAGAAATTGAAGATAAAGGTATTTCAATGCCGTGCGAAACGCCACCAGCCTTCTCGCTCGGCCTTTCAGACGGGTGATACTTTACGGCAACTTTTCGAATTACTAATAGCACATTATTTCTTCTTCTCGTGCCGTCGCGGTAGTTTTACCAGGGGCACCCACACACTGTGGTACCCGCGTGTGGAGGGGACGTGGCGTAAAACTCACGCACATTGTAAAGGGAAGAAAAGGCACGTTGGAATCGCGTGCTCGACGGCCATTAAGCATCCCTCTTCTCGCCGAGCCACGCCGCTCCGCGCCACATATTAACACTGGGCTTTTCACTTATATTAGCCCCTTATCACGTTACCCTCTTCAAACGGGCCAGACCGTCTATAAACTTGGATTAAATGATTCCCGATGTTCCCAAAGACTTGTTTTCCGGTTTTTCTTTTTTACATAATTAAAAAGTACAGCCGAATATTTGACAAGCTGAGAGATATATATCGTATACAAATTAATAACGTACCTCGTATGTACGAAATGTTTAAACGCCCTGCACGCATGGAGACCTCTGTATGCTTTCGGTCACGAGCGTCACGAGGTCAGAATGCAATTTTTATTTCTCGCGCGACACACGTGTCGCAGTATCGTTGAAATGGAATTGGCCACAGCTTTCTCATACGCTCCTGACATTTTCCACGTGCACGTATATGCACCACGACCTTTTCGTTATCGCCATACGAATCTGCGTCACCGACATCGGGAGCGACGTGAGACATGACCTTAAAGCCATCTCGCGCCACGGATTGCGCAATATTGCATCTAGGGGACAAGGTCGAACCCCGGTCGTAGCTGTCGTGGAGACTGCAGAACATGGCTGCAGGTGCGCGTGGCACTGTTGTGCACCCTTCGTTATTTTCACGACCTTGAAACTTCGCAATCGCATGGGTTCGCGAACGAGCGCGAAACACGGTGATAATAGGAAACATCAATTATCCGTATCTTGCCGGCTGCAGCGATAAATCGTATATGTAACTCATTGTCAAGGATTTCACAATTGCGTTACGACGTCGGCGGTACGACGGGATGTCATGAGCGAACGTTTGCATTATTTAATCAGGCTTGTTGGTCGTACGCGCTTTTCTGTCTTTGTGAACGGGGCTCTGGACTTAGCGGAATGAAAGTGTGAAAATGCGACAAGCGCGTCGGACGGTTGTAACTAGTCTATATACCTGATCAGGTAAACGTATTGCTTACCCGTGAATGTAGTTATTGAGAAAAAAAGAAATGATACCCGATGCCTTTCCAACGAAATATCTTTTCAAATTTCCTGACTTTTGTTCAGCTCCTCTGCTGTTAATAATTCAAAGGCCTGACGCGTTTCGGGAGTAGATGAATACGGTGTTCAGGTATGTACAAACGTAGGTGGCTTATTTTCATGGCGGATGATACATTGATCGTCGAAGCTATGTGAATGACGAAGTTAGACGAAGGCGTGTGTCTTGTCAAGGTAAGTGATGTAGTGACTCGAGAAGCTGCTTATTGTATTTCTTGTGATTTACTATGGTAAATAGGTAATATGAAATAGTAAGCGTGAGTCAATTGAGAGAATTGTATGTAATGCACTTGTGATTGCGTAACAGTACTGGTAAGAGTTTTTTTTTTTTTTTTTTTTTTTTTTTTAAAATTTTTTTTTTTTTTTTTTTTTTTTT
>NW_014334164.1:38507-102054 GCF_000341935.2 Cephus cinctus | reverse complement strand
TTTTTTTTCCCTTTTTTTTTTTTTTTTTTTTTTTTTTTTTTTATAAATAAATGTTCCCTTCTTTATATTTACTTGCGTAACGGGGTACGACGAGATATCGAATTTAGATATCATCACGTGAAATTGATAACTAATTGTCTTTCACACTTTGGCCGATCGCCCAAACCGAGAGTCACTTGCGAAATAATCCGGGAAACGAGTGGCGTTAATCTTGAGGATCGCCTTGCGGCCTATACTCTCCCACGATTGCTTTCTCTCGCTGACTGAATCCTTTCTCTCTCTTTCTTCCCTTTTTGCTTTTATATCTCCCCTGCTACCTTTCGTCTTCTCTTCCCTTTGTTTTTTTCCAAGTGGCGAGATTCTCGTTTGTCTGACACCCTTATGTACGACAGATTTCAGGACGCTACACGCGCTTAAGAGAATTGAAGCGATAATAAATCCACGAAGGGATCCTTCAAACAGGCTTTGACCTTTCACCTTCAGCTTTATAACTTCGTTTTACGCGGAACGACTCTCGCCAAAAAGGGTTTTGTCATTTCGAGATAGACGATTTCAGTACCTGGCTAGTTTTTGCTACTCCTCCCCCCGTACTCATCGTTATTTTATGAAGCTTCCAGAAATCCTCTGGGATCCTTTACTATATACATATAATGGTGTCTAGATATATATCATTTACATTCTCCTCGATTCATCTGTAGATTCCTATGGTGATTTATAACGATATCATCCATGCACACATATATCTGTACAGTACATATGTACGTTGAATAAGTCTAACCATAATAATCATCCACTCGCAACAAGTAATAACGGGGAGAGTATTAAGGTGAAATAGCGAAGCACAGGAGATTGCCGTCGCGTATCCGTACAGGTTGAATAAATAAATAATAAATCCATATATCGGTTGGTACAGGCTGTTATGTATCATGTATACGTAGTCCCTCGTACAGCACGGAAAGCGCTGCTGCTCGAGCACATTGAATTTAAATTATCCCCCGCACGATATTATATCAAGTTGCGTGTGTATTCAAATGAATTATATTGCCTCCATATTCGGCGGCGCTATACGTTAACTCTACCGACGTCGATTCAGGCCCCCAGTCAGCGGGCGTTGATGCTTTAAAATTTTCAAATCTTCCCGCCGCGAACAGACTAGTACAATGGAAAACAAAAAAGGACCCACGGTATCCGCGCGCTCATGCAGACGAATAGAGATACCTTGTGAACCGATCGTTAAATCTCGGATTAAATCTCCATATAATCGATCTTCATGCATGTAAGGTATACGATCTTAAGGCACGTGCCTTGAAAATCTGTTAAACAATCTCCAAACGACGTTCATCTTCGCAGCTTCCATACTCCTCTCTACTTTCCCTTTTCAGGCAAACGGTTTATGCAAATAACCATGTTACATAAATAGCATTCAGCTAAATGCCACTTCGATCGGCACGGTAGTACCATGATTCATAAGGTTTTATCGTGGCGACCTATCTCGGCTCGTTTTATCGCGGGCATACGTGCAGTATACGTATAACGCGGGCCGAAACTTCTGTCCATGGATACACGAGTTCCCAATAGAGCGGCGACTACGAATTCTCGCTGGGTCGGTACACATCGACCGATAAACATTTTTCCTCTATCGAGTCATCACAACACACGTTACGCAATTGGCTCTTGTATACACGATAGTCAATGACAATATCGCTCCATGTAAACGGATCCCCCTCCTTCAGCTTGCTCTCGCGTTACAGGATGACGGAGACGGTTTCTTTGCCGTGTAACTTGTCGATGGAATAAAAGAATCGAATTCGATTCAGATCGGTATCGATCGTATAAGCCGTGTCGAACTTCGATCGGGCGGGACTCTTAGATTCTATCGATAATACATGGATCGATCGAATCTTATAAGATGGTGGTCATTTTTTTTTCCCTATTCGCGTGGTGCAATGTGGGAATATGGCCATGAGTTCTAGGCGTATTCAGCCTTCCTTGTCACAGCTGTCTGCGACGGTCAGATTGGTTGGTAATGAAATTACGCGGCAGCCCTATTCATAGCTGGCATGTAACGGTTGCCTCTTTGGTAACACATTGCCGACTGTTTCTGACGGATATGTGCTTTTCGTAAATTTGTCTCTGGCGAAGGGCTATGTTTTTTTTTTCTACGCTATTACGGAAATAGACGATACTCATTTATCTGTGCTTACCGATGACAGTCGTATCTTAGATCGTTGGGGATACGAGATTTCAAGAAGCTTCTTGATTCTTTGCTCGGATCAGACTCTCGTATGTTTGTATTAGTCTCTTGACTTTTTCTTATACGTTATATCTCCTTTATAATCTCACTCGGCACCTTCGTTTATTTGCGCTGGAGATATTAGTCATTCACCTTTACTTTCTGGATACTCATGTGCATCAGGCATCCGTGACCTTTGCTCTTTGCGGTGAGCGTTTTAATATATGCTATCAGATGCGTTTAATTATATATGACGTGTACGGTAATACAATAGCATATACTATAGGTATGGCACTGTGGAACATTGTGATATGTTTGAGTGCCAGTGAGATGTATATATGTGTATATAATATATATATGTATGTTCCCCTTTGGGACCTTAGATTCTGTTTCGTGCCCTCCGCGGTATCAATTCTGTCGTACCACGAAATCCTCGTGTGCGCTACTAGATGGGAACATATCAATTTCATTCAGTACCATAGCAATGGTTTTTTTTTCTGCGCCGGGGACCCAAAAGGGATTTAACTCGGCGGATACGCGTGATAAGTAACAGTTCGCTTGACGTTTCAATCATGTCGGAGGGGCGAAAGTAAGCGGGATGGAAAGTAAAGTTGTCAAAAGAAACGTGAAGAGTAGAAAGAGACGGCGGATAGGAGAAGCGGGTAGAGCGAAAGAGTTTGCTGAAAAAAAAAAGTATGAGACTAGGAGATACATATAGCGAATAGAAGACCCTTTATAGACGTAGGGATATGCAAATAACCTCATTCTCTATTCACGCTCGGTGGCTGGGTCCATTGACTTGTTGATGCTCAAGATGGAAAAAGGGTAGCGTGGGTACATGGTTCACGTCATCGTAAGGTCACACTGTGCCATTCCCCACTTTATTTACGATTTTCAAATAATATTCGTGCTCTGTCTGTCATCTGTCCGATAATGTATTATTGTATAATACATGTGAAAGTCGTAGGACGAGTATTCACGTAAGTTTCCCGTCGCGTTAAGCAGATCAGAGATTTTTTCTTTACGAGTCCCTCTTAATGTATTCAAGCGAATCCAATCTAACTTATTGATTGATTTTCATGTAAACGAACAACTTCTCGAAGATTTATACTGTATATACGTATATACAGTCGAGTTTCTTCCTCCAATCCGTGATTTGCCTGTCGTTATCGTGAATTAATGGAGCGTTTTAATCCGTAGGCGACCAGGGAAACATCATTGGCTCGCTATTCACTTCACTCTCAAGGAAAAACGTCTCGTGACGGAAAGTGGGATTGTCCTCGTCGCCGATTTGGGGGTTATCCTTATGCAAACAAAAACGACCACGGAGATCGTGCTCGATATTGGCCGATAGTCGTATTACTCAGTCGACACTTTCTCCCTTATTTTCATCCTTGTCCTTTTCTTGCCGACGAAAAGAGACATTAACCTGTACGCTAATAGGAATTGTCTTAAACTTCTAGTTGCCCCAGCGACACAACGACTAGCAAGGATAGTCGAAAATCTGTCAGTTACGACGTGATTAATAACTGCATAAAAACTTTACTCCTATGAAAATTCGTTAAATCGGCTTGACCCACCCTTAGAAAATTTCGTCATAATCGACGAAAATGTTTCCTCTTGTCTCCGTTCTTCGATTCCTTTCGCACCTTCGAAGGCGTGTCTTCGATGGCTGATTAATTCGAGCACGCATAACTGTCAATATATTTTGGCCAGGTTCCTTCATGGACCAATGCTCACGTGGCCAATAAATGTAAATCATAAGCATTCAATCGATGTTCTCGATTCGTCGATTCGAATAATACAGTTCGTGTAGCGATTCACCGATTCAAACTTTTTTTTTCCTCGTACGCATAATCTGACGTATCCTTTACCTTTTTTCTTTCACTGCTCGTATCTCCCCTGCTCGATGTTCAGTATATCCGATACGCTGCCTGCCTACCTACTTGCGTGCACAATGTTGTAGCTAAACACGGTGGACCGGTCGTGACCAATTATATTTGTATCGGCTTATCTATCATCTCGGATTCATCATCTGATCTTAGATGGTATAGAAAAATATATAAAAAATTGACTCCGACAGATCCGCTCCTGCATGTGCAACACCTGTTGAATCGTTAACACGGCTGCGTGCTTAACGAGAAAACAGGTAAGTCGGCGAATGACACGAGTCAGTGAATGTGTAACAAGCTGTTTTACTTGAACGTATCGTATACCGAGTCATGTGTACGTACGAGTATACCGGATACTCGTGCGAGACAGCAGATATACGCGGTACAATATGCCTCAGCTTTAAGAGAAGTCAAAAGCGCGATACTGCAAAGTCGTTAAAGAGACTCCGCGAGTCACGTTGCAACGCGGGGAGTCGAGTTTAATTCCATTAAATCCGAGTATCGTCGAATTCTTTAGATTTATTGGAGTGCAATTCATTCGAGGGGGGATTTTATATATTTTCATGAGTCACGACACGAACAAGTGCGAGCAGCAGAGCGGAGCAATTATCGCAGTGTGGCACACGTTGTACACGTATATAGGCGCAGGGCATAGAAATACATATTGTGTGGTCAATACCGTTAATGACTCGGGACTGGAAAAGTTAATACGGCCTTTTGTACATCAGGCTCCTATATTACATACGGATCGTTAAACGTACACCTAATACGTACATGTGCTTTCTAGGAAACTTCCTAGATATAGATACCAAGAGTAAATCTTAGTAAAGAGTAGTGAGATACATATATACATTCATGGCTTACATATGTTACTTATGTGATCGCTCGCTGTTTCTTAAGAGTTTACGTTAATTTGTGCTAATAAACCGAGAAATTGGAGATTGCGATAAACTCATTATCAGTATGTACGGGGATACGCATTGGACGTACATAGATATACAGGTTTTCATCGTAGTCTCATCTGAATACGTAAGATACATATGTGCTTTTATGCTAATGACATGGAAAGCTGTGGTACATGACGTCGGTAATGAATCTGTGAACGGTTCAAAGTTATATGGAGGTTTACCATGATATTCGATATTTTCGTCCCTTGAACTTCGACAACTCAATTCCTATGAGTAACGAAGCCTCCGAGCGATCCGTGAACTTTCGACAAACGTTACGATCAAATACTGAAATGTCAGGAGTAGATGAATAAACTGTTGATTCCTGTCGTATGAATATGAAATTCCCTGGATTTCTCAACTTTTTTACTACCCGATAATAGTAACTTCTTAATCTTAGTAGCGTGCTGCGAATTTTTCTTCTTAGTTATTTTCCGGATCTTTAGTTGCCCTTGGTCCACCCTTGCGTTACGTTCCGACGGGATGCCATACACTGCTTTCTAGTTTGCTTTCGCGTATCTACTAATCGAGCTGAGGGCGGGAGGCTGTGGACTATTAATATCTTCTTGCTAATAGAAAACTGGCTTCACTTTGTTGCTTGACTTTGCTAGTGAAAATACTGAACTAGAAATTTCTATAGGACATTTTGTGTACGAGTCGTTCTTATCGACGATTGTAGTATTGGAATAACAGTGTCCCTCGTATTTGAATTTCTTTTTTTCATTGTCAAGTCGATGCACTGAATTATCTTTACTGGAGACAGATTCGAGTATTTTCTCCTGCTTGTCGTCGCTGGATGATGTTGTAATTTTATAAATCTCGCGCCGGGTATTTCACATCGTCTTTCTGACTCCTTGGAAGGAAGAGCCACGTTTCGTATTTGCGTTTCTGCAGCTGCCGCTAAATGGCGAGCAAACTAATTTCTCTGATGGCAGAGCCGTAGTTTCGCTTGAATGCATTGCACCGACGCCATAGTTCGAATACTTTTTGTTGAGGCTTTCCTTTTTTTTCTTCAACTCTCACGAGCTTTTCAGCGCAATTCTTCCCGTCGAACGATAAGTCAGTTGCTTGTTTTCTTAGTAATTTTACTTTGCTCCCCTGGTTAACTCGAGTGCTTTTAATATTCTTCTGCTCGCTGGTAAAATACATTTATCGAAAGTACTGGCATTTCTTTGATGTTCAATTTGATTGTCGTGAACTAGGCCCCCGCATTGTTTGTACCTGAATTTAACAATAACAAGACGTTTGTACTCCTTCCATTGACGTTTGTTCTCGAGTTATATTCATTTGTACCAAACAGAATAGAAAATACAGCATATTTTAAATGCGGCACGCTGGCCCCCGCAAAATTTTTTACATAACAAGACGTTTGTACTCCTCATTTATCGAAAGTACTGGCATTTCTTTGATGTTCAATTTGATTGTCGTGAACTAGGCCCCCGCATTGTTTGTACCTGAATTTAACAATAACAAGACGTTTGTACTCCTTCCATTGACGTTTGTTCTCGAGTTATATTCATTTGTACCAAACAGAATAGAAAATACAGCATATTTTAAATGCGGCACGCTGGCCCCCGCAAAATTTTTTACCAATAGCTTAATTTAACATCGCTATAGGTAGTGAAACGTTTGTACCAGCTTTATAACGTTTGTACCGTCGAAACATTGACTAGTTTTAAAGAAAAGGTAGCAGAGGATGAAGTTCAGCATTTGCGCGTCACATTAACGTCGTGGGCTAGTCTCATAGACGTTTGTACCAGACTATAAAGGTGTGGGCTACAAACAATGCGGGGGCCTAGTTCACGACAATCAATTTGTTTTCAATAAAAATACACATATACAGTGCGCAAACATGATTTCAGCTGTTTTACATAAAAACATTATAATAAATATAGATGCATATGTATATATGTATATCTGCGAAGAGAAACATTTCTCATGGAAATACCATTCGATTTCTTTTTTCACCTGAAAAGCGTGTATATCAATAAAAAAAAAAAAAAAAAGAGATTGAGCAAAAAAAGCTTTCTCGAATTTTTCCCTATACGTTGAAACGAGTAAAATATTTTTAAGCGAAAGGTATATATGCATGTATATTGCGAAGGTCGCGGACAACAAAATAGCTAATTTTCTGCCAGGGTGCCGAGTCAATTCTGTCGGGTAACAACTGGCTCGTCGTCAGAGATTATTTTTACGCTTGACCCACTACGCAATTGACCGTTACAACATCGTGTCGTACCAGGCCTCTCGCGAAGGTCAGACTCTTTCATATAATATATTTTTATCGATAATTAATTAACGCTTTCGTTTTTAATTGTTTCCTTTAATGAAATGAGTATATACTATACATACATACCTCGTTTGACAAGACTCATGAGCTTTCGCTTTTACCAGCGATAAGGAGTGGCGCTCGGCTCTCTGAGTGATTTACAGTAATGGTCGCGCGGCTAACCGGCGGATATTGACAAAACCATTATGTCGCCTAGTTCCACGTTGCGAGCGTGCAACTCGTCGACGACTTCCTACCGCGAGGAGGACACCTGGTTACGGTGGAATCCACAGACCTCTCAGGAATATCATTTGCTCCTCTAATTTATAGCGCCCACACCGTGCACAGTTGCGATTTGCGGCTATCGTGCAGCGTCGCCTTGACTTCCATATTTCAATTCGCCAGCTGATTCCTTTCGTCTACCTCGGAATATAAAAAATTAGATATACCTAGACGATTATTTTCCAGCGATACGAATACTCCGTACGCGTACGTATATTTATTATACCATAATTTTTTTTTTATCTCGAATCATTTTACTAAGGAAAATTTCTCAACGATTTATTTTCACGAATACTATTTTCCCTGCAACGCGAAAATACTCTCTCAGTCTGTTATACGCGTATAAAGTGATATCATCCCCATTGAGTCTGTCTCACCTTAATTTGCAGTTATCAATAAGTATTACCATAGCTATTTGAATTGCCAAGAGGAACAGACTGGTTTACCAACTGGTAGCCAAGATCTCTATTAGTTTAGAAGTTACAAACTGTAGTACGTAAAGCTCTGTTAGTATCCAATAGAGATCTAACTCTCTACGTGCTTAATACGATACGCTTGTATCTACGATTAGCACAATGTCGAGGTAACATCACGATCATAACTTAATGAATTTTCACGTCCTTGACGCTGCATGATTCAACGTTTTTCATAGGGTTTACATTATGCTAGTTCTTCCTGTATACATCCATTAATATACTTGTATGTACATGCACGGTGGGAAATCTAGTCGAGCAATAACTCGATCACGCAGTCTTGCTGATGTACTCAACATGCCCTATGTTATTCACGTGATAAATTTTCACGACAAGCCACTGAAATATCCTACGTCCCTGAACGTAGAATATCATTACCTTCAATAAAGTCCCTATCTGAAATGTAAATCAAGTTGTGATCGTACACTGTAAATCTATGGTAGTCACTTTTTACACGCTTAGAAGTGCGTTGTTATTCCCTTATATTTCAACGTAAAAATAACCCGCTTGTAAGTGGTCAAAAGTGACTACCCTAGAAATGATAGGCAAATAAGACAATTGCTTTTGTAGTGTATGTATCGAGTGTGGACTTGGGTCTCTACTAAAGTCGTTATTGTATTATATATTGTATATATATATATATCACGGTTCTTCGGATCCTTTCGGCCGCGTTCTTCACCATTGTCTCACTCTTCTATATCTCTCTCCTCGCCACAGTTACACGGATTCGCGTAATTTCTCTTTCACTCGCAGTAACGGATTCCAAGCAACGATTTAAGCTCAGTCTTCCGCAAATTCGCATTACCCTTGTCGCAGTGGTAACTACCTGCGTATTTTATAAATAATGGCAGAGGGCGCTATAGGGATTGATGCGAAGGGAGACTATACACATACAGCTCGTTACAGAATTCGACCGAGTGCTGTCAACGTATTATATCCATACGCGCGCATTGCACCAATTATATACAGACACAGCTCCTACGTCTCTTACTATATTCGGCAAGGGTTGTGTTAGGTTCGATTTGCAACCGCAGTACACTTACCGTATACAATATTGTACAGTCAGGTATATAACTTGATATATATCCATAATGTCATTTCAAGTTGCCACTGTACGAATGCCTTTGGAATATTATTCCAAAGCAAATATAAAAGTTTACATTTGGACTTGGGTTCTCTGTACTTTAAAAGCCACGAGGGTGAGCAAACGCTCTGTTATATAACTGCGTTACGAGGAGAGAATTTGTAGGCGCAATTCTCGCGCTCAGCACTTTTTTATTTTTCGCCCCGTCAACGAGGGCAAATTGTTTCCCCGTGTAAGCTCTATGCCGTCACTGTCACAAAAAGCATTTCTTATTTATGCGCTTTCAACGCAGAACTGACGCGACGATACTTATTATTATATACCCGAAATAACCCCTTGGCCAAGTGAAGTTTTTCTTACGTAACGTGCTTTACGCCAGGACCACAAGGCCTCCTGGGCTGGAGGTCCGTATCCGTGCTCGAAAGTAAATGATTGCACTGGCACGCTGAGATGAAGGAGTAAGACAAGGAGAATAGGGAGAGAATTTTTCAGTTAGGAGAGAGGGAGGTAGAAAGAGGCTTAAAAAAATGACAGGGTATGCTCGTGTGATCCTGCAGGACTTCTAGGTGTATGCTATACTGTATGTATGGCTATATTTCTTCGGTTCCCTGTGTATCTATATATATATATATCGGAGGGGAAATACCGTGGAACACGGTGAGGCACAGTGGTGGAGATATACAGAGAGTGAACACAGAGAAATACAGAGGGTGAACGTACTCGATGCGAAGTGTGCTCATGCAGCCCCTCCGCACCCCACTTCTCAACCCTACGTACATTTCTGCGTGAGTATGTCTGCTGCCTGGCAGAAGGGAGGAGACGGAGTAGCGAGGGTGAGTGCAAGTCGCTGATTATGAAAGCGAGGCGCAGCCATCGATCCGTAGCTTTTGCTTATAGGACACGGCGGGCTGCGAATGCCAACTCGAAACGTCTTTCTTTTGTACCGATCGTATGATATTGAATCGCATATATGGATAAGATGTCGATTGTTAATTATTTGTAGTTAGCATAACAATAGTAACTTTTGAATTTATTCTCTTTGCTTTAAGCGTGCAATATTGTTGTTGCACGTGGTTCATTTTGAAAAAAATTGCACGATTCGATTCGGGCACTAGGAAAACAAATTTTACGGAGATTTTTCGATTCTCGGGTAAAGTCAAAGATTTATTGGAGATCTCATCGGGTCAATCTGCCGTTCGAAAATCCTGCGGTTAGTCTCGCTTTATATCTACGATTCTATCTGGTTCTTTTATCCGGTTAAACAGGTACCGTAGATGATTGTTGAGGATGATGACAATGATCCAGAGTCATGGTGGGTTTTACCTATATGGATAGAAGTTTTATCCTTGAGTGACCGTGTCATTAAGATTTTTTGCGCAACCTCAGATTTACGAGGTGCTTGCATGCTAAGTAGATTTGGCTGTAATGTATTACTGCGTGGAATTGATCTTTTTCTATATTTTGCATATGGAGTAGTTTTTTTGAGCAATCCACGTTATTGCGCTGTGACGCGTACTGAACGTTCGTGGAAATTGTGACTCTAGGAAAGTCGTTTAAGGACAGAAAATGTAATAGGTGGTTGTCAAGCTAGCGACAATAGAATGGCCAGTATAAATATCGCTTTTGTCAATTTAGTATTCCTCGCGTATACGCCATTGTTTGCTCACTTTTTTCCGAGTCGTATAGAACAAGTCGAGAATCTCGCGGTAAACAGGCTTAAAAGGTTCAACTCGATCTACGTGGTTCCTTTCGCGTGTCCTCATGAATATTTCTGTAGATACGAAATAATACAGCCGGCGTGGAATAGTGAGAATATACACGGTGGATCCCGAATTTCATGATTTTGCAACAGGCGCGAGGAAGGTTTCTGCAAAACTGAATAAGTTAACGATGCTTGCGAAATAACCGCAAAAACTCGTCTGTTTTCGAACTTCAGCAGAAATTGATGTAGATTAGTCTTACAAATGTAACACGCATTGTTTCAAATACAATAATCAATTACACATATACGAGTACACGAATCGGCTCAATCTGAATGTGGATATTCGTCTAAAATAAATACTCCGCTAGTGTTAGTGAGAAAGGCAAAAACAAATATATTTTATATAATCAATAATTACGAAAAAAGTATGAATTCTCTAAAAGATCAACTCGAAGTTATATTCTCATAATCCAAATGAATTAGTTACACCTATAAGTTGTCATCGTCAAATATCATTCATAGCGATGCATAGACATTTTTCTGTGGCCAGTTTCGCTCCATTCGCGTCCACAAACGTATACGTGCTACTTTTTCTATCAGCCTTATTATATCTCCAGTCTAGAAACGTGAGCAGTTTGACAAATACGTGTCGCGGTTAACAACCGAGTCAATTAACCGGCACTTCTAGTGGCGCACTAAAGACATAATCGCGCTCATTCGGCGCTGCTTGTTTCCCTCAACGAGATTTACATCTTTCCCCGGAACACGGTTCGGCCATAGTAATAAGTATTGCCGTCTGAATTCCTATATACTCCTTAACATCGAAGACGATTATTTTACTTTTCCCTATAGCCACTCGAATGCCGATTCGCGCGAGCGGCTAAGCTTTTGCCATTAACAATCGAGCCGACAGTGGACAATGAACGGGAACCAATTACCACCTTGCTGAAGCACGAACGGGAGACATTCCCGAAGGCTGACTCGAGTGGTGTTTCTATATACCAGGAGTAAGAGCTCCTCCGTTATATCTCGTGTACGTATTACTATATAGATTGGCGTCCTTTCTCCGCTCAAAGCAATAGTTAATCCGTTGCGAAAAGAAGGCCGTAAACCTTGAGAACCATAGAAGTTTACCGTACCGTGGGAATTCCTTTCCGGGCATTGTAAATCGTTTGTCACGTGCTTCCTTTGGTTTGGTCAAGTAACGAGAGTTCATTAAGCATACATACACAGTGCATACATACTATGTATATATAGTGTACAAACATTCCATTTATCGCCTCGAAACGTTAACGCATCTCTGGACTTTATTTCCTCATAACCATCTTGAACATTTTGCGTAGAGAAACCGAGGCTAACGGTGAAATGGGTCGAGTTGATTCGAGATCGATCAAAAATCGCTCGTGCGACGGAACGATTCGACGTGCGCGGGATGCAAGTGTTAGTAGGGAAACTCGCATTTACAATTCAAATGCACATAAACT
Source organism: Cephus cinctus (assembly GCF_000341935.2). NCBI lineage: Eukaryota > Metazoa > Arthropoda > Insecta > Hymenoptera > Cephidae > Cephus > Cephus cinctus. The sequence goes on along the minus strand of NW_014334164.1, from coordinate 89,688 downwards.
CGCACTATTCGCCATGGTCACAAAGAACATTGCGCTGGAGGAAGTTCCGTGGCATATAAAGAAGCAGAGAGTTAAAGGAAGAACCAAGGAGACAACGAGTAAGAGAGAGTGAGAGAGTGATATGCATGGCGGTAATAGCGTGAGAGAAGAGTGCGCTAGAGAGGGAAAGAGAGGCAAGAAACAGAAGAAGAGACGAAAGAGGACACGTAACAATAAAGTACGGCAAACTCGCTCTTGCTCGGGCCCTCTTTTTTTTCGTTTCCCTATCTGCTGCTTGGCCTCTCTTGCTCACTCTCTTCTAGCCTTATTCCACCTTCCGACCACCTATATATATATACGCACACACGTAACCTCTCAGCTTGCTCAGCTTGCTACAGGAGGGCTTGGAGGCCACAATAAACTTATTATGCCCTGATATTATAATAATGATACGAAACTGCTGGTTGAGCGGCCCATTGTGCCCTGCGTGGGGCCGCGCCAGCATCGAATAAAACTTATAAACTGCGGATCAGCTTTACCAGACTCTGCTTACTTGCTGCTCCTTTGTGCTATCTGTAGGACCAGGATCGCTTATAGGTACCTGTGTACGAGAGAGTTACTGTGACGGACACGTGTTCGGGGGGTCTTGACGTGAAACGGAGTCGGTCGAGTTGCTCGTAACTTTGGCAGAAATCCCTTTGTGGGATCGTTTTCTATGAGCCAGCGAGATCGACTGGGATAGCGAATGTTAAGTAGGCTCGCAAAGAGTATCAAAAGGACGGCACACGAAGCGCCGTTAAATCTATCGACTCTGCGTAATTCCTTTTAGCTTGGTATCTTAATGGCTTAGCCGTACGCAGGTCCTTACATTAAATACGAGTTATGCAAATGTTTATTCTCTCTGTGGAACTCGTGCAAAAACGTATATGGCTCGTGGCAAAGGGGTAACATGCGTGTATAGGGGAGTAACATATGTGATACGCGTAATGCGTTACACAGCGGTCACCCTCAGGATCCAAGCCAGTATTCGCTTACTTTGTTCTTAAGAATAGAATCCGTCTTACGTATTGAATTTACAAACTGTACAATATTCGGATAGATATCTTTTGAATCTACAGTACGTGTCATGCGTTGGGTATACCTATGTCCACGAGAAGGGTTTGCATGTTGCGTAACCAATTCATGCAGGTGACGTGCCCGGTATTAGCGCTGTTAGTCATCGCATTGTGTATATTTCGCAATGTTAATATTCCACGAAACTACATTTCACGGCTCCTTTATGTCCTCTAACAATTTCACCGAGGAGAAAGGCCTCTCCATCAAATCGTGTCACGAAGCCCATCATTCGGCTCGGAGTACCAAAATAATTTGTTTTGACATTTCCAATAAAATTATAAGAATTCACTGACAGACATTTATTCGCCACTTCCGTGTTTATTTACGATAGAAAAAGTTCTACGAACTCTGCTTCCACGATTTAGACTACCAGTATAGGCAGTGGATAGTAGTTCGCTGAGAATTCAACAGCTGACCAAAGAACTCAAATCCTCGGCTCCATGGATTTTCTACATTGGGATTCTCAATGGTTTAGTCAGAATAACATACCGCTTCGTAGTTGGTATACATGTTCACGTTTTCTCAAGAAAATGCCGTGAGGCGACCCTAGTAGCTCTTCTATCAAGCGGCGAGAAAATCTTGCAATTTCTCTCGGCACCTTGACAACCAGAGATAACCAACCTGTCTTTCTTCTCTTATTTGCTCACTCTCTTCCGGTTTCACTATGGTTCCTTCCACGTCGCACCGATGCAAGTATCAAGAAATTCGTATAAGACTGCAGGACTGTTCGTTCGTGGCTCGAGGCGAATTCGTGAAGCCAAGTCAGTAAGAATCAACCGATCGATTATACGATTGTCCCTCGGCTCACTTCACTGCGGTCTCCTCTACGTCAGGCTATTTCTTGTTAGATCCTCGTTTCAACATGACGCTACGCGAAGGCCATTTTTCTTTAGCGATTTTCTCACCATCGTCAAGCAGTCGTAACAAGTAGTCAGTCGTAGCTGTAACATAGGAATATCTACATGGTGGCTTGTTTACTATTGGAGTCTACGTAAACGCCCACGCTTGCTTTGTATAGGTATAACAGCGGGTTCTCGTCGATTTCTGAATATCTTTATTTACCTATGAAATTTTATGTACAGATACTTTCGTAATGGAGTTTCAATCTGGTAGAATATACTTGGTGACCTTTTAAAATTCTCTTTAGTTGGTTACGTCCATGGAAAGCTCTGTCGTGGCAACGTTGTCTTTGTCCTATCGCTTTTAGCTTCTAACAGTCCCTCCGGGTTCTCGCTATCCTTTCTCCTCTAACACGATGCTTTATGGCCGTATTTCAGATTCCGGGGAAACGCTTTGTACAGAGATGAATTTATACAGCTATGGGAGAACGTATAATAGCGTACCACGTGATAACGTGAACGCGAAGAAGCTGCTCTGTACGCGAGCTCGAGTTTAGACATCGATTTACCGTGAGGAAGTTCATGCGAATCTCGTGGACGTGGTTCGAGGTGTAGCTGTGCGATGTAATTCCGTGCAAATATATATAGTCGGCAAAACTTAATACTGAACTTAAATCTAATGTCAAAGCTCCTATTCAGTATCCATTACAGGTATAGGAAGTATAATAAATAAAAATAGGCACGAGGTAAAGACAAGCGTTCACGGGATTTCCGTTTGAATAAATTGCACAATCTTGAACGATTCGAGGTTAGGGTCGTATCATGCACTACTTTGAAGTTGACCTATAGCTCGCGGGTACACGTTATATAAAAGTACTCGTGTAAAGTCTCGTAGGCGGTTTAGGCGCAAGCATCTGTAGCCAGGTAGTGGCTTCGTTAATTGAGTAAGATGATATATAGATTTATACAGCAGGAGTCTAAGATGTTGGAAGTCGACTTTTTTGGTTCGTAACATTTTTATTATTAAATACGTGGACGAGCGGACAAATCGGATTAATTATTATGGATAACAGCGAGGAGACCATTTTTGTCAAAGCCAAAGGGATACGGACGCCATGTTTATATATCAGAGGCGTTCATTATGCTAAGTTGGGAAGGGAGCCACCCGGCCGAGCCCTCGTTCTCATCCCTAACCCCTTATCCTTCATTCCCATTCCTGTCTCCATCCCTCCACTGGTAGCTCCGCGCGCTAATCGATTGCTAAGTCGAGGACGACTCACTGGCCTCGTTGGCAGTTCAGGTTGCCACTACACAAATAATCCTGACGCCTTACCGGTGATTAAATCTCGAGCGATCAACGTGACACTCTGTTTCCGATAATTATCCAAGAAAACCTGCTGGTGTTGTATGCTGGTACACTTCCTTTAGGATTTCAGATGGCTGCATCTGTATATTCCCGTGGGAGGAAGCTCTTGCGCGTGAAATATTCGAAAAGACGAGAAACTGACTGAAAAGCTTTTCCTTGATAGGATCTAGAGAGCGGGAGAGGGATATCGCTAGGTTTTTGTTTTCAACATGAAAAGCGGAATTACGTGGATGCTATTTCGAATAATTTTTATTAATGCTACCGGATATCCTGGCGAATGCCTCGTAGGTAAATATACACGTATAACGAAGGGAGATTTAATTCATTTTCCTCGTGGAACACAGAGGCAGCGCTCGAACACGTCTCTGTAAGATATTTATAAGTGAGCTTTAATGATACTAAATTTTTTATCCGGCGGCAGCTTGCAATGAAGTGCAAATGGAATCGATATCCGTTTCATGCGAAAAGCTCCTATCAGTTCGTAAATGGATATAATAGAGAATGGGTGGAATACGAAGAGCTCTCATCATCCCCTTTACTCACCCCTAATTTCGAGTAGAATAATCCTCGTCGTCAATCGCTTATCCGCGTATCGATGACACCAAGTCTTTTCGTTCCTCATACCTTAGGGTATCTATCGATCCCCCATTGCGATCTCCGGATCTCAACCTCTACTCAACCTGGTGAATTAGTGTAATCCAGAGGTTTCAACCGTGCGAGGCGAGTAGAGCCTGGCGAAGCTGAGCAAGAAGGTACGAGAGACCGAATGGCTGAGATAAATTGTTGAGCTTCCGGTTTGGCGCAGTCAGATCAGGAGCAGAAGAGCGGGGCAATGAGTTAGAGAGAGGTGGAAGTAGTGGTGGAAGAGAGGAAGGAAGATGAGTGCAAGGTGGTGAGGTTGTAGGGGAAGCAATTGAGACGAGGGACTACTAATAGAGATATTAATTCTGTCTTCTTACCCTCTGACAATTTACTCACCAAATTTATCCCGCAAACCATACACTCTTTTGTTTCTGCTCACCGGAAAATGCCATTTTCCATTTGTACCGTATCCGGTGCATTATTGTTACTGTGCTAATGATTATAAAATGCCCCTATGGTTGACACGTGTAAATGATATATTTAAAAACTATACAGACCTTTAAAAGCTATTCTGTATATAAGTACGCTTAAGCAGTGCCTCGGAGTATACCTGGGGTACGGTAGTAGCTGTAGCTGGCACTTTTGCTTTGGGTCGATCAATGGGCAATCTTACCAAGCGAAACGGCCTCTCGCGAAGGTGCCAGCAATTTGTTCTCTCCCGTCTCCTCAAAAGTTATTCAATTATCCGGGCGCGGCGGTGTAGTAACGGCGCCGAGGAGAAAAGTCGGCGTTACCATCGAATTGCTTTTTATCTGCTACGCCACTGAAACAAGTCGGCGTTTAATCGACTCACCGGAGAAAAAAAAAAGTAAAAGTTCCTACTTGGCCCCGATAATGGCCATTCAGTTGCGAAGGCATCCTGGAATCCCTGGGATTTCACGTTTCGCAGAACCTGTGCAGCCCCCCTTATTTCTTTAAATAAAAAAGCGGTTCGTCCAGGTTGTTCTACATTTGTTCAAAATTGTTCCAAAATTGTACCGCAATAAATAGTGAAACTCTTGAATGGCCATGTCAATGAATCTTTTTCTGTATTTTTTCGGCGAACAGTTACATGTATAAACCCTTTTGGAACAATATTAGTAACTAGATTTACCTTGGACAATTTTCGAAAATACGATTTTCGACAAAAGGGGGTTTCCGGCTTATTTCCCTTTCTTCAATATTTGCTGCCTTTGAACAAATTTTCGTGACACAATGTGGAAAAAGCGTTAAACTTTTAATCTTTTAGAGAAGGGGGGGGGGGGCTAACTTCATACAGGTGTCAGACGAAGTTTCCCGCAATCGCGGAACCCCTTATTGCCTTCCCTTCGGTGTTATCGTATTCGACGCTGCTTCTTCGATTCTTCTGATTTATCGAGGCCACGTGCACCCCAATTGATTCCTTATTTTTCTCCACCGCGTTTTCCTCTTACTCTCCACCATCCCGTAAACCACATCCGTACAATCGAGCTGCTTTTATTAAATTGCCACGAAACACGAACCGCTCGTTATTTCCGGTAGGGCCTTTCTTTTTTCATTCCCTCATTATTTAACGATCTCATTTAATTTTCCAGCAAAAAAAGTAACGAGTAATCAGGCTACTTAGTAGATAATATTTCATGCAGGAAGATCCCACTATCAGAAACTATAAGTATAAGCTCATTTAAACTCTTCCTTCCCATAGCGGTCCTATCGATAAAGTCGGATTAAATCTTACCGCCTCGAATCCCTGAGCTAATGAGAGGTCTGGGATAACGAAATGTTAATTAGCTTGTACGTGGTCCCCGCCGATTATACAGTGTGAATTTAAAGGTGAGATCATTGATCTCACTTGGGTAATGAACTCCTGGTTAGGAGACGCGAGACGAGAACGAGTGGGAAGCTACCGGAAACGGATCTTGGGATAATGTAACGGTGCTAAGTCGTTTCCCTGTCGTTGCGTGACCCTTTGTTAATGCTTCTACATATACGCCTATACTCGGTTCATTTATTTCTCAATCTTTAGACGTAAGAAGGCCATTGTCGTTGGAACGGAGCAGTGAGAGATATTGGTACAATGGAGTATAAGATTCGTGTTTACCCTTAAGTCGGATTATTCATGGAGTAACTGAGTATATATCTATTCAAATACATATATGCACGCTGGTAAGCCACAGATCTATTCTCTCTGTCACATATGGCCTAGATATATCCCCTGACCTATCTCACGTAGGGTATGCATCTGGGTATGCCGAATGGGTGTATCAGAATGCAGAAATCGTTATTGCGAGTAAACACTTCGTGACTCGACTAATATTTGGAAAATATGAAACTTTGTATATTAGGTAAACGAAGGCTGTATATATGTATATCTTGAATTATTTGATGTTAAGTCGCATTATGATTTATGTTTATTTTTTATTTCAATCGGCGAAGGTGCGTCTTTCGCGGTGACAATTTGACAGCAGGATTATCGCGCAATTAATGTCAGCTGAGCGTGTTAATGATTTGGGAACGTCGCCCTAGGAGCCGCGTATCGCGCAAACTCGAACAAGGACGCTGTGGGCGTGCCGCAAATAGCTACTGTTCGAAAATAATTTCAACCACTGTGAGAAACGACTGGTTGTTAACGTAAATGTATTTCGGTACAAGTGTTTGGCTATTTCTGTTCCTTTCGGTCGGATGCAGTATATGTATATCTATATTCTGCGTATAATAATGCCAAGAGAAATTGAGCTGTCACTGTAAGAGTATTCGTTTATTTAGCGTTGTCAATAATTGATCGTTTCCCTGTGGCTAGACAGCCAATACCTAACGTATAGCAATATAATAATCGATAGTTTTATCGATGGTAATAAATAATGAAAAAATTTCTAACTATAATATTAATAGTCTCTAGTCTCATAGATAATGCCTCCTGGTCATTGATCGACGTCGATTTATCGTCATTTAATTTGCTCGTAAAGTTAACCCTTTGTCTCCTTTGTTTTACGTAAGTTCGAAGAGAGGACACTAGTTTGCGAGGCGAAGGATTTCGATTCCGAGGATCTCGGCATGGAAAGTAAGTGCGAACGAGCAAATTGTCAATTACGAAGTTACATAAGGTTCCAAATAACGTCATTAACAAGATTTCGCATTGAAGCGCAAGACGGTTAATGGCAAAACTTTGTCGCTGCAGGGGATGATTTTTGAAATCACGAAACTAGCATTCGTAGTTGTTTGTGATGCCCTTAGACAGTCGGCGTAATGTAATTACACACCTGCCTGGCTCACGCTCGAATTAAGGGTCTTAACTGAATTAAAGGATTTAACGAGGATTAAACCTCGTGTAAAGCGAGTGAAATTAATCCGAGACTTTTGCTTTTGCTATACAAATTCCACTCTGTACACCTGAGGTGCATTTCACGTGCACCTTCATTACATAATTAAACGTGACAAGATTTGTACAGCTCAAACCAGTCATAGAATTGCTCAGGTATTTCAGTAAAATTTCTCCAAGGATAAGATATAAATTCTTGTTTTCATATTAAAGTGACAAATAGTCTCTAATGAATTTAACATATGGACGAATAAATTCCAAGTTCTCCTTTCGATCATATAATTAATATCCGTATCTATTTAAGTATATACCACTTTGTACACAAACTCAAACTTTATTAAACGTTAGATAAAGTAACTAGATAATATAGTATAAAAGCCAAGAGAGAGACAAGCTAATAGCCCAAGCCTTTGCAGTTTGCCCGTAGTAATGCGGTGGCGAGGAGTAGATACACACCCTCTTTGTAACCGGCAGATCGTTCCTCACAAACACACACTTTCCCCGATCCCTTTTCGTTCAACCTTCAAGATCTCGGGATATTATACCTTTCTCCGGTTTTCTCTCTCAACGACTCAACCTTTATCTTCCATCCTTAACCAGCTATTTTCATCTCACGAGTAGCGCAGGCATCCCACCTTTATGTAAACTGCAGAATTTCGTTCGAGTTTGACAGATTATTACGGTCAGAAAGAAATCAAGCGAAATAGCTGCCCCTATTCTATATAAACACAAGTATTTGACATTTTCTCCAAAAAAAAATATTCCTCTGTCCACGACAACGACAACTCGTCACAGATAATTCGGATGGTCTAAACGCGCGATTAAACTCCAAGGAAATCGATGAGAATTTTTATTTTACTTACCATGAACTACCTTACGTCTTCTTTCGTATACCAATGTATGGTTCTATGACGTTGCTTCTAAGAGTCACTGAGAATCTTTTAACTCTTATACGTTATTCTTGTACACGTATATCCCTCCATCAACCTGGCGTAACGGTTACGTGTTAGTCACGCCTTCGCCTTCGCTTTCTCCTCGCGTGCCACTACCGCGCAGCACAAGCGGAAGTGCTGATTTATACAATATATCGTCAGAGAATCCCTTAGCTTATACCACCCCCTGTACTACACAGTACGATAAAACACTTCGTAACTCGAGATGCATTAACTCGATATAGACGTCTTCGTCTTACTAATATATCTTTGGACGCCGATAAACAAACGGTTGGCCCACCGTTTTCACTTTCTAAAATAACCCAGGATTTTTGTCCGATTGCGAACCAAGTGCCATGCAATACATTTTTTTTATGTTCATCGCTTCGTTCTGAGGCGAAGTAAAAAAGACCGGGAATCCTTTACGACACACGGGACTTTACTCGGTGCTTATGCTTGACACAATGCACCGCGTTGTACGTGTATATACTATATATATATTCTTATCTATATTTATACTGTCGATATCGTGCAACGTGAAAACGAATCGTCACTCCCTTGAATCACTCGAGTGACTTATCCACTGTAGCTACCTTGCTCTATTATTTATTTATAGATCGAGCAGACATTAGAATGCTACTTGGAACGAATTGTCAACTGCTAACAACTCGTCACTCTGTGCGTGGGATAGCATCGCTTCATTTAACTGGCTTCGCTCACTGGCTCTTCTACGTAACTTCGACTTGTATACATATAGAGTCTGTAATAAGTCGGCTGGAAATGAAACCGTCAACCTGCTCTTGGCCCTGGTAATTGGCTGTTGCATTTATACACGAGCTATCCGCGACCTTGTCATGGTATTCAGAGTGTACGGGCTTTACAGTGCTACGGAATATATATGCTAGACGTGCGTTCATTTTTCTCGTATTACTCTGCCAGCGTGTACTGTATATACAGTCATACAGAAAATATCAATATCCACACAGTAGGTATGATTGCCTCTGTCCTATCGATACACTATACAATTTCGTTCTATAGATACAGAATTATGCAATTGTATTTTCGAATCACGTAATATTGCTAGTATGACGCGTGTCTTGTGTGAGAAAATCGGGATTGATTCATTCTTTCAAGATCACACGGAATACTTGAGTAACGTAATAACTTAATACGTTATATAATTTTATTTTAAATACGTTATGTAATTTTATCTTTTTTTTTTAATTTAAATCCTACAGAATTCCCGCCAAACTCCATATATCCACGACTGTACATATTATAACGTGCTGTACGTACGTTTCTACCAGGTAGTTGAAAAATCAATAGAGCTAACTGCAGGGTGGTGTACGTGTATTTTTAGGTTGAAATAATAATCCGGTATGCGATATCATCCCATCTCGAATACACATTCCCATTCATGGCACACTCTCGCTCTTTGCAGTTTGTCTGATAAGGATCCATGAACTAGTGCGTCAAACACGAAAGCCACGAGGATGATGGTTGTTAAGGATGAGGCCGTTGAACCACCACACGGAGGGCTCGAGGAATGGTATACATATACATATACATATATTTGTAGTAGGTATAGGATATGCATATGGCGCATATGTATTATATAGCTGCGTCAGGAAACATGTGCGCAGGTTATTATTGTGTCGTGCGATCCCTCCGTGACTGGTCTGACGGGGTTTCAGTCACCCCATAAACCATTCAATCCTCACACGCTACCTACGTGTCACAGGTCATTTCTTCGTGCAATGACAAGATGATTTGAATCTCGAATTGTCGACGATTAAAGTAGACCTTTATCAGCTGCACGATATAGTTCCACGATTAGTAGTTAAAGAAAATTAATAATAAACAACGTCCAGATAGGATGTTTATTAATTTTTAAATACGTAATTACGATCGTATACGAATTTTCGAATGAATTCGAATATTTGAAAATGATTATACTCTTGAATATAATATTATTTAGATGATTGGTAGTACGTATTATCGTGAAAGTCCTTATAACGAATTTCATGAAAATGCCATGTTATTTCACTTTGTCATCGCCATATAATTAATCTCGTTCACCCTCTGCAAAGTTCTGTTCGGCTCACACTTTAGTTTGAGAAGTGCGCCGCGGCGTATAGCGAGTCTCAAGCTGCTTGCAAACTACTTTAAGACGTCCCATAATGTAACTACGATGAGACAAGGAGAACTCTTCTAGTCCTTTTGTATTCTTCGTTTAACCAAGGGAATCTTAAGGGAGGACCCAGTCTGTGAATTTAGTTACGGAGAACAGTAACGCAATATGGTAATGCCTAAAGGACTGTTAATTAACCACCCTACATAGAAAGTGTTAACAGCTACAGTATTACACCACAGTGACATATATCAATCATACATAAATAATTATGTCTGCTTGGGTATAATTACAAGGCTTTTATTGGACGGTAAATATGTTCTATATCTATGCATATGTATGTACAGACTTTATAAGTCGCTCGATCGCTCAAGTCAGCCAGTCAGTCAGTCACCGAGTCCATCTGGGAAGCCGACGTTCACCAAGAAAGCCCCGACACCGTGCTAGCTTCTTAAGAGCTCGTAACGAAATTACTTAGAGCCCAGACGTAAACCCCGAGAAACCGGTTTTAACCTCAGCCAACTCTCACCGCGTTGAATCCCGTACACAATCGCCTGCATGTACCAGCTTACACAGAGATTAGGCAGGTATCCCCCACTATTATATACACGATGCCGTTGGCACTCTGCGTTGTGTAGTAACCTTGCCTTCGTTGGAAGGTTGCGTTCTTTTATCTTGGCGTGTAACGCCGCAGGTAAAAAAGTAGTCAGATATTTTGAAGCGAGATCACAGTGACTCTTGACTCTCCTATGGTTATATGGGAACGCATTCCGAAGCCCGGGAAATTCAAAATTCCTCGGTGATGCTTTCAGGAAATTACGAGGAGTTATGTACCTGTGGTAGTATCACGACCACGACCTACATACCTTCTCACGCGTCACGTCCTATAGCTATGGGACTGGATACGACATCGTGGGAGTTGGTTGACGTCTGTGTGGAGAATAGGAAAAAAAAAAACGTGTTCGAGAAAATAAGACGCTGGTGTAAATTCTACCGATACGCGTCGACTTTCGCGAGACGAATTCGAAATCTTTACGGACGTTCGCGGTGACGTTCTTCTGCTTGACTATTTTTCTTGTTATACCGTTACACGATCCGATGGTATCGTTTCGATAGAATTTCGTAACCAGATACAATTTCGAGGTGAGTTTATACGCTCGATAACGATTTCCGATGTTTTCGATTATACTGTTTTCCTTTTATCGGAGGGAGCGAAGTATTGCTTCAGGATAAAGGGTGGATTCTAGGAAATTGAGTGTAGGATTAAGGTTTAGGATATTTAAAAGGGAGAGATGCTTGGGAAGGAGAGCGGGGTGACGAGAGAGGAGTGTAAGGGAGGCAACGAGGGACGGTGGGTAGGCGTTGATTATATCTCTGCCAAATAAATTTTGAATTGATTTGATTCGCGCCTCTTTTCGCCTTGGGGTGTACTATAACTCGTTAGTGTGATTTATCTTACGGGAGGGTTGTTTTGTCATATTTTTTTTTTGCATATGATTTTTAATGATCCCTACTGTTGCGGAATCATTGTGCATTGCTATATGCTTTTTTTTTAATATCCTTTTATTGCATTTGCATTTGACTGGGTCTGGTAATATTGGTCTGCCGACAAGAAAGCGCTTTGTCATTGGATATTGCGAAAGTACAAAAAGATTAAAAGCTGTGAAAAGGTGGCCCAGGGACGTCGGGATCAGAAATGAGCTCGTCGATTTTATCAAACCCGATGCCGACGATCAATCGTTAATAGTAAAGATCCTTTCTGGCCGGCGCCGTGCCAGGCCAATATTCAGTGCAACGAAACGAATATTGCGCTTCATCAGACGCAGTGCTTCGGTTGCATAAAGTGCAAGAATTTTGCAGATAAAGAGTCGGGAATACCGAGAACTACTGGCGGCTTTACCGTTATTCCCATTGGAATACCAAGAATAACTACGCCCGTATTTAATTCTTGCTCGTCTTCCTATTTAAGTCTGTGTACTATGCGAATGATTCTGCTTTCCGCATAATTCGGCACTCTCGATGTAAAAGCGAAATTTTTCTTACTGTTAATTCCGTCCAATTAATTCATGTCGGCTAAACGTATAACGTTTCCAGACATCTACATTGTTTATGCAGATACAAGTCTTTACCCAAGATCGTTATTCACAAAAGTAAATGTTTTTCTCAGCTCGTGGATACATTTCATGCTTATCAGATAATCAGAACTGTTTCACGAATATGTGTACACCTGTACACGTACATCGTCGGTCTAGTAAACGGATCGATAAGACAGCATCAACCACTTACAAAGAAGCAGCATTCACCACGGTTGCCAATTTTACGAAATGAATGCAGCATCCCCTTTTGTATTAATTACTTAAGACGCGTCATCAATTAGACAGTGAGGAAACGAGATACGTAACGTCGACCCCACGATCAAACGAAAAGTAAAGATGGCAGCGAGGGTGAAACCAGTGAGAGTTAGGGGAGTAAAGGTTGCCAGGTGGCTCAGACTGGTTCATTCTCCCTTTCTTTACCATTCGCCCTCACCAGAGAAATATCTACTCAGGACCATTGACGGACCATTCTAACAGATTTTACTTACCCGCCCCAGGGCAGGTGTATGTAACGCATTCATAGCAGGTATCTCATAGGGTGGTTTATGTTCAAATTCTCCCTTATACCATAAATCAGTGGAATCTACTTTTCATACTACTTTCCATACGGTTTTCAGCTCTGAACCATATTGATATCCCCATAACACGAGTAAAATGAATCACACGAATGTTTTTCATTTTCAGATAAAATTGTATGTAAAAAGTAATACGACTAAGCAAAAACATATAAAACTCGTTCGTAAACTCCGTCACGTGTCGCTTTGCAGTGTTTTTCATGAAAATATATATATATAAAAAAAAACCGAATCTGAGTGCAACAACCTCTATATAACATAGTGCCTCTAACTGAGGTCTGCGGATGTAAGCGTAAAATCTACGATGAGCTTTCTCGTCGGATTTTGCACGTTAACCCGCTACCCCAGCATACCACCCTTCATCTCCATCTACGTCTCTTCTGGCTCCTGCCACGGGTACTCATGAATATTCTAGCGTCGATTACTTCACCGCAGTGCCACGACGCTTTACCATTGTTGTTTACCGAAATACCCTGCGTTCCCGTACAACCATCCGCGCCACTCCTACCAGCATCAAAGTAACCCTGCCGAGTAGGTACATCGTAACCAGCAAGATTCCCCCTTGTCTCACGATAAAACAACCTGGGCAATCTGATGCTCGTGCGTTTCTACTTAACGGAATGTAAATGCACGCGTGCGTGTCTCTTCGCGTGAACTAAAGTGCATTGGAATTACGATGCTCGCTATTGGATCGTGCTCTGGAGTGTAACGACCCTGACTGGTGTTACTGTTATTTCCTAGCAGTCTGCACTCTTCGCGTTCTTGAAAAATCTATGTAAATCCTCTGGGAACTATTCTCTTAAGTTGATACCTCAGGGATATACAGGCATTTTCCTAAGCTTCCTCTTTACCCACGTTGTTCTCTTCGTAATGAATTGTACCGCCTTTGTCAGACGCTTAATTGCATGCTACTTCTCCTACCTCTCGCGTCCGGTCCACGGAGATATTGCTAGTGTCTCGGTGCCAAGGACACTGCCGGTTACCGTATGCACTTAACTATACTTGCTGATCATGGAACAAGCGTGCATATACGTATCTACGTATAGCCTGAGAAATCTAATTAGAGGACCCGATGTACGTTTACCCTAATATGCCGTAACGTTAATGACTGCGTTTACTGTTTTCATATTTTTTTTTCAATATATTTTTCAGTCAGTGGAAACATAAATGACGAACGAAAAATACTTATTTATGGGAATGGTTATGAATAGGTAATTTATATTTGAATTTAATGTATGTATTTGCATGCTGTAAAATTGTTGAGAATTACATTCAGTGCAGGAAGAAATATTTATACGGCTTTAAAGAGGAGCATGAACGCTGTATTAAATTTTCCGTTTACCGTAAGTACGGTATTTCAAGCAGAGTAAATATTTCTGATGCTGTTTCTCAGATTGTGTTTCACATTTCGTAAATCTGCAATGAGGCTCCACGTACTTGTCCGTAATGGCGCTCGTAACGAGTAGCTGCTGCAAAGTATCTCTCGTAACGTTTCATCGGCGATAAAGCAATGCGAAAATTTGATGGTAATTAACTCCATCGTTTACTTAGTTATGTAGAATCGCGAGAGTGACCTAATACAATTAGTCGACTCGGCTTATTTATAATATAATGGGTTACAAGCATTGGAATTCTAGCTTCAATTACAGCTGTGATAAGGACCTGCATTCATTGGCTTGTAAAAGTTCATTAAAAGTGTAACCGATTCTGTACAGCGTGAACAGTCTTTTAATTAAATTATCTACGAGGGACGAACGAGAATTTAGAATTCAATATTTTAACCCCATCGCGCGCATTTGGGGGTGGGGGGGGGATAAATGGGTTGAACGATTTGCATTAGTGGGAATGCCAATGACAAGTTCATATTGGCTATTATGTATCGTACGTATACCTACGAGGGTGGGCATATTACCCAATTACTAATCGCTTTATGAAAATTCGCACTATTCCACGATCACGCACGTACAAGAGTATTTTCTATCTGCAACCCTGGTCACGAGATAGAACCGTTATTTGGCAATTGAAAAGGTCTGCATAAATTGAATACTGAAATTCCCTTTGTAGAGAGTGCTTTTGTCGTGGCACGAAAATGAAAATGGGCTATGAACGCGCGACTTATGTCGATCGCATGAAAATGGTCCTTTACAAATTTTACGTGGGTCTCGGGTAAAAAAGTTACATGGAAGATGTATAAGATGCGAATGAGAGACTTTCCCACGATTTCCCATCGATTATTCGCAGTCATTAAAATCTATCTTATTTTTTAGTTTCGCAGATTACGAGTTTACGAAATATAGCAAAAATAGATTTTACTGACAACACAATCTTTTTGCGTAATAAAATGGGCAAATTTCATTCGATCTCGATTGCGACGGACGCAGAGGAAATATTCTCGCTTTACGTCTCACTGTAGTATCGTTTTACCATATGAGGAGAAAACTCCAGTTCCAATAGTTTGGAAAGTTCTCACGTGTCCTCGTATGTCCTCGATACTCTGCCGCCGCTTCTAACTCAGCAATATTTAACGAAGTGGGCGCGCAGCGTATAAAGGCACTCAGGTATGGCGAAGCTACATTGAATTATATGCTATCTCCAGTGTCAGTATAGCTATCTATTCCACGAAAACTCCTACGCGCTCTTATATAGCTCTATACGTATACAAATATTATCTTTACCCACGCGATCGCGTTCGCATTGCCGTCGGCTCGAGTTAATTCATAAACGGTCCTTCGTAATTCGACAAGACTCAAAATCCCGCTAAATGTGTCTCCACTGAGTCACAGATCTACAAAATTTCTAAAAGGCTTATGCGTCAGGACGAACTTCGACGAGACGTTCCAGCCGGATTATCTGGTTCGACGCATAGTAGCTAGCAACGAACTAATTTGCCTAACGATCTAATAATTTCTTAAGTGGAGTTAATCCGGGACGCCTTGACAAAGTCTTTAGGAGTTTCGGACGGTCTTTTAAGTTTGGCTTGTTTAGCGTCTTCTCTCTTTACGGTATCTCGTACTTGTGGTATACCTGTATAAGCGTCATTTAATTTACGAAGGCGGTAAAATTCAAAACGAATGACAAACTGTTAGCAAACTATCGAAGCATTGTTCGTCCCTTTTTGTGACGGAGCGACGTTTGAAAAGGGATGATGATGGGGCGCGGTTTAGAACATTGAGTCAAGGGACGGGAGAGCCAACTTCGTCATGGTAACAACGACGAGGGGCATTATATTCAAACAGGCTTCTCCTGGTTGACATAGCTTCGTTCAATGCTCCTCTACCAGCTACAATGTGGGAATAACGGTGAGAACTTGACTCGTTTGCCCAGGAGATGCTGCAGCCCGCTTAATTGGTTCTGCTCTCGAGATCCGCTTAGCATGAGGCCGACGCTACGGAACTGGACGTTTGAACTTTACGGTTCGACTCCGCTTTAACTGCGAGGATTTGACGTTTGAATGGACTGAGAGTATACTTTGAGAGATGAACCAGTTAGGATTCGAGGGGATATGGTTTCTCGTACTTATATTTCTATATGTATATTATCTCTCGTGCAATCGCGTAACTAGAAACCCGAAGGTCCTGTGCACGGATCAATATCACTTTTTCGAGATGGACTTCGATTTGCCCTAGTGACCTATAGACCCTTACGAGAACATTTCTACAAATACTGTACCATAGATGTCGCTATTATGGTTTTGCAATAGATTGAGATCTGGTTTAATCGGGTACTCCTGGATTTAGGTTTATACGTATTTCAGATTACGCAAGGAAACAATCAAAACTTATTTATTCGGAGCGCAGTAGCTTAGCTCTGGTTTATACGTTGATTTAAATCTTGGTCGGATTTTGTAACCTGGACTGTATGTACAGTATATGCTTAGTGTACATAGACCGTATTGCGCTGGGTCTTTTACTTATTCCTGAGAAATCAGAATTCTCGAAAGTTTCGGAACGTTTCAAACTATACTTGTCTCTTCGAAGGATACCAGAGGGGGATAGAGAACTGGGACTACTTCTTCATTTATTCTGAAAGCACCTTATACCTGCTCGCCCGCCGCTCGTAAAAGTGTCAGCTACATTTTAATTCAGCGAGTTCGCAAAGTTCCTGCGCGAAGTTACGAGGGAGAATTTGCTCGCGCTTCGCGGTTACAGCTCTCGAGCAGAAAAGTCTGTTGCGGGCTAAACTTGATTTCGTCATAGGTCGTGCACACGAGAGGAGCTTGAAAAGGTCTGAACGTTTCCGTCATACATATACAAGCATTTTCTTTGCTTTTAACTTTCGTCAATTTTCTTTCCGGCAAAATTCGTGCCTAATACTTTAATGTGCTACATTTTTATATGTATAATGACTTTTGCATACTTTGACCAATCAGATATCAAGGTGTCACCTTAGGATCCGTCTTACAGTGTTTTACAGAAAGTTTTGGTTCTACAAATTTGCAAGCTATATCGGAAGAGTCGATGCGAGTTAACTTGACATCGATCCAAGACTCCCTTGAGTGTATTATAAATGGAGTCAACTACCTTGCGGCTGTAACTACCATTTCACTGAATTATTGAATCCTCTCTACAGCTGCGGCCACATAATTTGCTGTCTTCAAAATTGAACATGAATATTGAGGTTGTCGGAGCCTTTTTTCTTCTTCACAGATAGGGTTAAATAAGTTAAGGACAAATCGTCTCCACGAATTGTGGACAAAGGAGCTTAACGATTGGATCGCGAAAACTTCAATTACATTTCTTTCGTGGTTATCACCTAACTTTTTGTTCCGCAAGTATACAGGAAGTGTGAATTGAATTTTCATAAAGGATAGAGATTCCAAGGAATTCCATTTCTTGGGTGACACGTAAGTTGTCAATGACACGTAAAAATGGCGAGGAAAAGAATACTCAATTTTCATATATGCGTTTCAATGGGACACGGGATGGGTAGGTTCGTAGCATGTTGGCTTAATGGGGGTTATTTTATTTGAATAGGAATGCCGTCCCAGCAAACGGGCAATTACGGCTTTGCTGGTTCCCATCGAAGTTGCATCCAATCGTAGCCGTAATTTGGTCAGTTGAAATGGGCGAGCTAATTCTTCGAAACATATTTATACCGCTATGGAAAATTGCCTGTTTTCAAGATGAAAATGTGATTGGACCATTCATGGAGGATTGGCTTAAATTTTTTTATTATTATTAAATCCGACCTATAAGTTCATCGCTATCCTAAATTCAATTTTAATACGAAATCAATTATTCACAGGAACGTAGCCAACAAAGCGCAAACCATTACACAGTGATCCAGTCAGATTACAATAATGCAACATAATATCGGATCTCGTCGAGCGAACCATTAAATCACAGCTAACAGTTAATTAAAGCTTTTCTGTAAATTTCTATCACGATAGAAGTATGTTATCTATCAAGTATATATATATACGCATTATTTATAGAAAAAATATTATTTTGCGGTTGCCTATAAAAAAATCCTATTAATTCACTTTTAACGAGTTATACCACCACGGGTATTCAAAATGGCCGAGTATCTGACTTTTTGATCCACTTCAGTAGCAAGTGGCGACCTTCCGTTATATCCTCGTAAACTTCTGAGCTCCTTTCATTCTCAACCTAACCTTACCCAGCTATCGTTGGACTCCGGGACCCCATCCTCCCTCGCCTCACTTTAATCTAATCGCAGTTTTCTTCCGTGCCAATCCCTCGAGCTAGTTGCAAGCACATGGAATCTGCGAGACTAACTAACTTTGCCATGTATATGCGCATCCTGGTGCTATCGAACGTCCTGTCTAACAAGGACATATCCCCCATGAAGTACAGTAAGACGCGTGAAAGTGAGATATCGGATGAATTTTATTTTTACTCATAAACTTTTTCTAGCAAAATTGAATTCTCTTTATTTTAAGAAAAATTTATTTCATATTATATAATAGTTATTTTCATTATTACACGATAACGAATTTTTAATGCTTATACGAAAGCGAGATCTATAGTTATACCTATTCGTGATACTCTCATGCTCGTGTCTTTACCTCCACTGGCGCCAGAGGTACTTGATCCATCCTTGTTCTTATTGTTAGTATCTACTTGAGTCATTCCCTGGCGTCCTGAAACACTAACCTCAACTTGTAGGTCCGTGTAGTTTGAACCCACACTTACTATCTTTAGTGAGATAAACGCGGTGTTCATTTAATGTTTACTTCCCTTTCTGATTGCAGCGTATCGCCACGTTCAGATCAATACGTGAAATTGCCCAATTACCTTTGGGGTTGTATAGTATTTGTAGTTGACATATTTCAGAGGGCAAATCTTTTGTATGCTTGGGGGAATCGTGCACGACGGGCACGGGAAGTGCACGGGAAGTGTGCACGATGCAATGTCGAAAATTGTTCCGAACGTCAATTTTGTTACAATCGACCGAAAAATTCGCACCGTGAATTTCACCTGTTTGATTTGTAAATAAAAAATGCGTTTATTTCGAGATTCGTGATAAAGAAATTGATATTGATTTGATAATGCGCTATTGGAAAGTTTATTATTTTACTCTTTTATTATTTTTTAACCTCTTGATTTCTCTTTGTAACTTTTTTTTTCCTTTTAGAATTACGTCATTTTCTTCCTTCAGATAAACGTTTCCTTCTTTTCAACGATGTCGAGAATTCGACTAGTGCCTCCAGATGGAAATAAAATTTCTGACTCGACTGAACTTCCACGACGTATTAACGTCGTAAACGTCATGGATAATACGAGCCCGTTCCATAAGTAATAATTCTATGAGGAAGATCCTAGGATAGTCAACGAATCGAGCGTATGATAACTGATATCAAGTCTCCACATGACAAAGAGCCAATAATAAATTTTGTTGATGCTTCGCTTTGTCGATAAAGCGAAAATCATTCTACGATTCGAGATGAAATAAGGTACCTGGAGTATTGCTTCCATAGGCAGTTACCCAAAGCGGTCCAGAGAATTTCAGCGAATTCAACTTAGGTAAAATATTACATATAGAAAGTGGGTACGCGCTTTATGAGCGTTGAGCTTTATATACATTCGACTTATAGAAGTCCCGTAAACTGGGTACGAGCAATTTCACCAGCTTGAAATTTCTCCTTGGGGACATAATACGCATACACGTCATATATAAGAGCAAAAAAAAATTAAAACGGCAACCTGATATTAATAACGGATCATGTTCCATGAGTTGCGTGACGTAAGAAAAGATTTTAGGAATGTTCGCCATCTGCTTTTACATATACTCGATCTACGACTTCGTTGTTTGGAGTTGACTATAGTACGATACGAGGATCCTTGGTACTCGAGTAAACACTCGACTCTGTAGTCACTCGAGAGAAACGAAGTGGCGTAGATGACAAAGAGGAATAGGAAAATGAAATTCAGGTATAAATGAGATCGACGACCAGTCGCTGTTTACGCGTCTTCCTTATTTATCATCAAGCAAAAGCGAGAAGCGCGAACGGGAATCGCGCTAACGCCTTTTCACTTTTATTTATCCCCTCGGCATTCTCCTCGCCTTCGTCCTTCACTTGGCTCGGCTGACTGCACTGACTTATTAGCTAAATTAAACGTGGACAGTGAACCATCGTACGAAGGGCAGTCTTCGCTACACGACTCTAAGGTCTCCACCAGGGGAGGTTCCAGCTATGTACATTACTATACTAGGAACGAACCGAGCGAGCTGGTAGGGCCACCCCTTCGGATAGCTGGCATTTGCAGGAGATTAATATTATTCCCGCCGCGTGCCGGGGCTCATTTCGCGCCCTCCTTCGGAAAATCTATATTTTCCCCAGCTCACCCTCCCCGCCGTACCTCCTACCTTGACTACTGACAGCAACCACCCACACCCTCGTGGAGAAAACCCACCCTCCCTACCTTCGCTTCCTCCCCTGAATCTCTAGTGGCTGACTCGAGATCTGGGGGGCGATCCCCCCCCACATCCTTAACTTTACTCTCGGAGATCGAGGCAAATGCCAGGCTTTACGCTCGTACCGATCCTTACGGAAGGGCTTAAGGTTATATCACGAGTTACGATTTTTCTTTAAGAGCACTTGATGGCCAAAACAGATTTTTCAAGGATTAAATCTCGTGGGTATATGGAACTTATACGGGTTCTAATCATTTTGATAATTGGTCCATTCCCTTGCATGACGAGGAGCATCACTGCAAATCCAAGTTTGTTAATTCTCTATCATTTCTATGGTAGTCACTTTTGACGCACACGCAAGTATGTTAGTTTTACCTTCGAATATGTGGGAATAACAATACACTTGTGAGCTTGTAAAAAGTGACTACCGTAGAGAGAATAGGGAAATAACAATGTATCTGTGATAGTCGGTTTGAATATCAGGCCTCAGATATGTAAACAATGACTAGAGAGGTCATCTTCCGGGTCACAATCTACTCGAGCAGTTTCCTCCGATTCAGTCAGTGAGCTTGTGCCAGCGAGACATGGTCATTAACTGATCCCATAGTCTAGGGTGATACGTTCAAGTAGTGTATCATAGTTAAACCAATATTCTCCTGGAGGATCAGGACTATAATATTGGAGTGGAAATTGTGAGGTGTTTGAGTGAACGAATATAGCATTTATAAGAACGAGTCTATCAAGGACGAGGTTGACGACCGGAGCCGAGTAGGACCCCCATAAGACTCTGGAAGTTGATTCATGAAAATGTGAGCGATAGTGTAGTTTTATAGTATATGAAAAATTTGTCTACGATCTATTAAAAACAGTTCTAAAGATCAGGTTTACTTTTGACGAAAAATGTACGTATAAGTATAAAATATCGGTCGCTTTGAAGTATTTCGTCTTTGAGCTATATGTATGCATCCTGGAGAATCTGTCCAGTGCTGGCAAGACTCGGATAGTTCTCTTTATCAAAATGCCAATCTGCGAAAATGCATCTGGCCCAGTGCCATTTTCCTGAAATAATACCGAGTTTATATCGTCGTAGCGCAAATAACTTGTTCGATCCGAACGCTAAGTTTAGCTGGGATTCGTTGTAAGCGTCGGAGAGCACGATGAAGTGTATTTATTTTTAAAGTACAAAGCTGCGAAACTGGGCTTAGACGTTCTTACCTTTATACAGTCTGGAATCCGAAGTATTTTACTGGCGGCAGTGATATACATTTTAAAATGCCCAACCGATACATTCTTTCTTCCTATACCCTGACTTATGGACGTTTTTGATAAACTTTTCCTGTCAAAGCAGAAATAACCTCACGACAAAAATGTCACTCTGTATGAAAGTCTTACATCACAATACCTTCCCCGTATGGGTCACCTGCTTTAACTTCTCGCAGAATCCAAGGGAAAGCCCGTACGCAAGTAGCTCGAACTTTTCATAGGAAGGAACGTACGACGCTCGTTCGAAAGGAAAAACGCGAAAGAAGAAAGCGGATATCGTGCTTATATCGAGGAAGTTCCAATATACGTATTCCTGGAAGAGAACGACCATCGATTCTCAATATATAGCGAAGGGCCGGGAAATAGACAGATAGAGGAAGGAATATACGAATGGGTAGAAGATCAATGGTGGGGGAGACGGAAGCTCTGCCGGAAAAATACAGTTGTATTATACTTGCATTCATCGTAAAACTCTTGGGTGTATATACCTATATACACGTATGCCTATACTATAGGCGCCGTTATTAATTGAACATTGTGCCAATCGATTTCCCACCATCGTATTCCGTATCGTCTCTCGAGTAAATAACCTCAGGCGTGTTGCACGCGCGCGAATCGCCACCGACATAAATATCAGACAATAGGACGCCTCTGAATTTATTTGAATCTAGAGACAATGCGAATGCACAATGGCAAGACGTTGATCGAGCATTGCGTGAATCCATGTTTAACCTTCTGTTTCTCCCTTTGTTGCAGGTAAGTTTCACTGCCTTTACGCCGGAGCTGCTGCCGCACGCAACTTCATAAGAAATGCAACGAAATCGTAAGCTTCGATAGCAGATCTCTATTACATGGGAACAACGCGCATGGTCACTCAATGCTACCCATACTTCGTATACTTTCAATGTCAATACGCTTGTTCGAGGCCGATATTTCAGATCGATAGTCCACGCGATTGATCTTGTTCCAGTAATAACGATTTGTTGAAAATTAGAAAGCGGGCCACAGTTAACCGCGTTAATTGCAATCCAAACGCGTTTTCCACTTTGCGATTTGAATTCGTTCAGCCAGTTAATGGCAGAGAAAATTGAAGTATGGTTACGCGTGTATTCCCCTATCACAGTGCATGTTTGCGTATACTAGCGGGCATTGTAGCGTTTACTATAGTTCACTATAGTGCGCGGACAGGGCTGCCTGGGTTCACCAGAATGATGGGCCAGACTTGAGAGTCGTACGAGGGTTGACATAGGTCTGCGTTAGTAATGCTGAGTTTATTGCGTGGCTGAATGTTCACGGGAAAATTCAGCCAATATCACGTGTCGTATCCTATAGCGCAGGTAAAGCAAGCGGCCACCGCGCTACAAAGCGGAATCGATATAACCAGCTTTAAAATGAGAGTTATAGACCATGTCGCCATGGGGTTTTGCCAGGGGATTGGTAGACGGTTTTGCCAGTTTACCACTCACTCGTTCGTTCGTTCGTTCGTTCTCCCAGCGTATCATTTCATTGCGACGACATTTCCGTCGACTCAAATCCCCAACATCGACACACTGATGTTATTGACATCAATATCAAACACGGGAACGATGCTTTTGTACCAAAATCAATCGCGTTAAACGTTTGCTTTTGACAGAAAATTTCTGATAGTTTGTGTACATTTATTTTTCTTGCTCGTATTCCGGATATACTCTGTCAATGCACTCATGTTCTACCTATAGTCAATTGCATGACTCTTATAAATATGCCTTAAGCATATGACCGTGAGTCTAGTTCAGTGATATTATCCGATCGATTTGCTAATCGACATAGCTATATGATTGGTCGGGTTATCGGAGATCAATGGGGTGGCGGCGTCCCGCAGGAAGAAATCGTAGAAATTCCAACTGCGGAGGGTTGGCATGCCTGATGCAATAACCAATGGAGCCTATTAAAATCCCTCCTGTCGAATGGCCTGGCTTTGAGTATCAGAGACTGTGCGGGGGGGATACCTGTACTGGGTTATTTCCGAGTAAAGCTAGATTTATCGGGAAATGTAAATTTATATTGTATAACGTTCCTCTATCCGATTCGCATCTGGTGCCACCGGTGCGAGCTGTTTTAAATTATTCCAGGAGGCCGTGGTGCCGCCAAGTCGTGTTCCTGGCAAAACCTTTCCCAAATTCCCGCACCTACGCGACTCTCGTCCACCGGTTCATGGGCTCGTTGCTTTTCACCATTATACTCGGAGAAATAATGTGGCTGAAGATATACGAGAGAGCACTACCAACCAAAAGTAGCACAATGGTCCGCAAAAGAATGACCCCGAATCCCATGGCTTTTTCTCGGAACGAGGTTACCGTGCGAAATGTACGCGTCAGGTTGGTAGGACTTCAGTCGTGTCTTTTATTTCTTACGAACCTGTCCGTGGCTGGATAACTGGAATTGCAAAGATTCTGCAATCATAAGTTACGTATGCCTGTTTCACGTACGGTATATATACGGTGGTTATAACCATACACGCATAATTCGCAGTAGACAATAATGCACGGTTTTTCATTATCTTGCACTTTTGTACGATTTAATCGACTCGGCTGAGAAACTGCTCGAAGTTTCATACGAGGATAACAGATTTTCGTATGGCTGCTAATTTTTATGAAGCTACGCCGAGCGACTCCCGCGATTGGTAATTTAAGTGTCATTGGCATTCCGGCGGGTATTGCTGCCCCGTGACGAAAGGAAACTGGTTTTAATGGGCTTAATTAACTGTAAAGTGATGCCTCTTGTACGGTTACTGTATCTCATTATCATATATGCTACATACGAGGTACCACTTGACAACAGTAATCAGTGTCAGAATGGGCGATTGATATGAGATATCCACACAATATTCGGGTGGTCACGTTATCCATGCTAATTATCAATATCCGCGTAAGTGATAATGGAAATGACGATGATAGGGATAGTTTGTAGCGCGACAATTATATTTGCGCGCCGAATTTATTCCAGATGCCAGCACCTTCGTGTCCTCCCACTTATTGTAAATTTTCGTAGCTTCGCGAAGGGATAAGTCTTGCTCTTCCCATTTGCCTGTAGGCAGTGAATACGGAAGCAGCAGGTATTTATAGTAAAAATTATAGAAATCGTTTATAAGGACGTTATTTTATTAGATTTGTTTTTCTATCACTCTCTTAGGTATTTGGGCCATTGTCCCGTGGTCAACGTAGGAGTATTTTATTCGGCTTGGATTTTTATTAGAAGCAAATTACGTACTGGAAGCACACGAGGTGCTGGATATTGGAAGCTTCATGGCTACGGCTGGTTATCTCGATCACGTAAATACAAAAAATTGTCACCACGATTCTCTATGTTAATATATTTTTATATATAAGGTGCGTGCGTAGCGAAATTCAGTAATTTGTCTTAAACGGTATTTATATATATTAAATTCCTTTTATTATATAGCCGCATATCATTGATTATACGTTATCGCTCAAATTGTTCAAAGCTCGTATTCTGGTAGTGTTTTCTCTGTTACTGTGTTTTACCATAAATGTGTAATAGAAAAATAGTGTTATATTACAAGTTGTACTTGATAAATAAAAAAATATCACGTGACGTAAAATATTGTAGAATTATTTCACGCTAACCATTCAGCTCGTAATAGAGTTTGGAAGTTTGCATACTCGATCAAATAATTGAACAAGAATAACTTTAAGATTGCAGTTTTAATTGATCAACAGAGACGAGATTCTCGTCTATGTTCATGGCCGATAATGAGAATTCATGAAAAACCTGTTTTCCAATCGGGAAATACTCAATCGTTATCTTCCTCGCGATCGTCGTACTCTCTTCTCAGGCTAATTCCCATATACACGCGTGTATAAGCCGTATATCAGCTCTGCCCGGGAAGCAAAGCGCGATCTTCGAATCGATGCGCTGCCGCCACGAATCATCGTGATTCAGTTGCGCGTCAAATCGTAAACCACCGTCGGCAATTTACGAGAAGATTACAGGGGAAGAAATGTGTCACTCGAGAGTTTGCAACACAGCCAGCTGCTGTGTTCCATGCTGGATTACGTGTGCCACGGCGAGCGGCCACGCGAACCTCCTGGAAACTAAGTTTCTGCTTCGGTAATTCGTTTGTAGGCGCGAACAAACTTTCCTCAGATCTTTGCATTTCGCTTCGCGTTTCTCGTGCGCCTTATCTATAGTGCTGACCTTTTTTTTTTATTTTTATTTATTCTCTATCTTTTTCCTTTTTAACACTATTCGCGCACTGTATTTCTTCTCAAACTCTCTCGTGGCCAAGTGTACTCCCGCTCTTAACGACTTTGGATATCACGATCGACTCTTCGGCCACTTCACAGATATCAGCTAGAAAACCAAACGAGGTTGAAGCACGCGAGTCAAATTTGCGTGTTTCTGTTTTTTTTTTTTTTTTTTAAATTGGGGTTATTTACGCAAGGTTATCGTGCTGTGGCTGTTTCATATACCAATGTCATATTGAAGTGGTATATGCTCGTTAGAGATATTAGTAATATGGTATTTTGTTTCGTATTCTTTCCGTCCGCCCGTCCGAAGTCAGGCACAAAGGGGGAATTATGTTTTTGGTTTTTATTTTTCTAATAATAAAAATCGATTGCTTTTGTATTACGAAGTATTACGGAATTATCCTTTTGGTTTTGCCGTTATTGATAAGCCCGTGAATGCGAATCAGCCCGAAACTCGTTCATATTTCGACGCGTGATCGATCGTCACGCTATACGATATGCCAAAACGCTTACGTGTACTTCCATATGAGCACTAATTAAACCAGTAAACGTATAAATTTGTGGATTTGTAAACACATAACTTGGATATTGAATATTTTTAAAATTCATATTAAAAATATTGTATTTTTATCGATATCTGTTAATATGTATCTTATTTCCTGTGGCGGGACTCTATGTATACTCGCGGTTCAGATACGGCAAATATCACGGGACATTAAACACATGTACATACTCGCTCGCCCATTCATAACACTTTTGCGTTCTTTATGGCGTCATGCTTGCGAATATAGTCGACACTGAAATGACCCGTGCGCGTTAAATACACTTTTATAAAACAGCTGCTCGCGACAGTCACATTATACCGGCGAAGGGGTAATCCCATTTTGAGGAAACAGGGGAACGGTACACAATGAAACACAGTCGTGTCAAAAATTGCACCACAGTTGGTTATACTGTCTCTATATATCTATAGATATGGATATAAGTATTAATGATGTGATAGTATAAACGATAAAACTCAAGGGATAATAATATTGTCAGCGTCTTTGGAACAAATTGAGAATCCCTGAAATTCCCGTAGGAAGAACCAGGACCGAATTGTCGGATAATCTCCGGGACATTCGTAGATTACTCTCGATATGCCCGAGAGGCGATTTCATCTGGCCATTATCCCAACCCCTCTAAGTGAAACCATCTTCAGGGCATCTCGTCGACGAGAAGACAATATCCCTTTCCTCAAGGAACATTCTAAGCGTCTCAGAGCCAACTCAATCCAGCTCGAGAGCATCCTTACCTACTATACCTATATACAATATCAACTTAGCTACCGAACCTCCAATTGTCATGACAGACAAAATCCTCTTAATATACGAAGCTAAGATGTTCAAGGTTTCTATAGGATATTAATACCTTCGGACTTTTGGGTTATGAGTAAAATAGTTTTTTTTTTTGTATTATTATTTTCTGCGATAGGGAATCAATTTATTTTTAAACTTTGGTCTACTCGAGCTGCTTGTACTGCAGAAACGTAAATAACCGATGACGCAATAGCAGGAACCTCCTTCGAGTATTAAGTATATACGTGAGGTGAATCGATCGGTCGGATTGTATTCACCGTCTTCTCATGTGTTTACGGCGAGGGAGAATGCCTAAATCGTGGCGAGGCAGAATGAGCCTCTTTGCCGTTATAGTATATTCGCGGTTACTACGAATATTCTGGGAAATTGCGAAGGAACTTTCGGGTCGAGAATGCATGGCTGAAATACGCGCCACTCACCGGGCTAAACTTCCTGCTCATCCACCGTGCACCGGTGGCGGAGCGCTAACGCGTTACTGAAGTACGATTATTCCGGAATATTGACGCTGGCAAGAGTTTGAAATTAGCACCGTAAAGTTGCTCGTAGGTAATTTACATAGGATCGGTATATATTGAGTGAAGATTTAAAGCAGCGATGCGAAGCACCTACGGATGAAACAGGTTTTTCAAATGGAAATTTAACAATTTATTTAGTCGGATCTTCGTCCTCTTTTTGGGAATGTTACGGGACGATTATTGCAAAAGTATGCCATATTAGTTATGCCATTTTTTTTTTAAATTTGTTAATATACTTGATTGACTGTTGAACCGATACACTTAATTGACTGCTATTGGACTAGTAGTATTTCCAACACAGAAATTAAAAGAAAAAATTTTATTCAGTTTCTTTTTTTTTTAAATGCCTATGTTCGTTTTGGGATTGCAACTACCCATTTCATTGTTTCATTTCTCAGGGGTTCAGAGATTTTTCAGATATCTCATGTCTCCCCTGTAACTTATAGGCTTTCCGTCTTATGTCAAACATATGAAAAAGAGATACCATTGAATAAAAGAGAGAAAAAAACAATTCCGTTTGCGCGTGAAAAAAAGGTTTGAGAATGGACCAAGGGAAAATAAGAGAGAGGAAAGAGAAAAAAGAGCGGCTACCGAAGTGCCTTCATATTTCGCGATTTCCGAGAAAATATTCCAGCGTCTTCGAAATTCCGGGACACGGTCTGTCCAGGGTTGGTGCATGCGCTTGCTCGCTTTTATCTCTCTTTACCCAACCTCTAAGAACACCCATCCAAGACAGGAGCCAGCCCACCCTTAAGGGAGGTGAACCTTCTGGAAGGCACAGGCAATCCAATCTTCCCTTCGCTAGGCCAACATATCCTCCTTACTTTATTTCCCTTTTCCTTCTTCGGTACTTTTACAATATTAGCTGTCGTTTGTCGGTTAGTTGATTTTCTTTTCGAGTCTGGAGAACGTGAAAAATAACAGGGTCTCTCCACACTTCAATACGAATTACACATTAGACCGCACGTCGGTTTGGCCGAAAAAAGTGGAACGATGAATTCGATTTACATTCAGAGGACGTCGGTACAAAACCTACGTTGTGCACGTCGACGACATAACAGTGGCTGAACCCGCGTCCAAGCCGATAAAACTTTTAACGATGAAACTTTTGGGTGGTATCCGTATACCCCGCTGTCATATACCTAAGATTTGAGAGTCAAGAGTTTTTGGGGTTATAAAAAAAAATCCCGTTGGTCCAAAGAATTTATAGCGATACATCTCCGCCTAGCTCCACCGCTAATCCTTCCTCGTGAAACGGTCCCTTAATAGCCCTTCTTTGGGGAAAGGATGAGTATTCACAGTGACGACGATAAAATCCCAATAGGATCGCGCTCTGGTCGTTCGCTACTTTTCATTCATACGGGTCATTGTGATGGGTCAAGTGGTGCGGCTTCGAATGAACTCAATAAAATTACGTGATAGTCGTAACCTCTCTTAACCGTGGCAACTCGGTCAGTCGTTAAGATTTTTCAAAGCCACGTACACACCAGCCATTTACGAGCGCGCATCCAACTTGCTGTTATTATCTAACCACTGTACCCTACGTGTATGGAGTATTTATACGTTCCTTTGTTGTCGAGTCAATGAACCGTACGTACACTCGAATCACATGCGTTTCACACAGTCGTAGCTCGTGAACTCCAGCTAATCGGAAAGTCAATGGATATCAGGAAATGGAATGATTGTATGTTCCACATATTACATACGTGGCAAACTATAATGCACGATACGTTTAGTAGTTCATGCCACTTCATTTATTATACCACCCAGTTTACATTTGTGACCCGCTCTGCCGCTGTGTATATACATTGATATTATGTTGGGTGCGATAATGCGTTTACGGTCGTGCTAATACTCCGAAGGTGCATTGCAATTTCGACGCAGCCAGATGAATTACAGTAATGCATTTATGAGACACGCACTTCGCGCGAACGGCGCTGCCGTAATCTTTCGCTCTGATAAGCTACGCGAAACGGACGCAAATGTAGAAAGTGATGGAGGAGAACGACGGAAGAGCAACTTCTTGGCTGGAGAAAGCTGCTGGGAAAGGATGTGCCTTTGCGACGTTGCATTATCGATAATGCAACGAAATGAGATACCACGCAGACGCTTAGGCGGCACTGAAAACTCAAATATTTAGTCGTGGAATTAAAAGTGGAAGACGGTCTCGTTCTTCGTCCTCGGAGACGGGATAGCGAAAAGATCCTATGTCGCGTCTCCCTCACTCTCATTGAACGTTTATTATTCTTGTTACAGCGTTCCTTGTGCGGTCGGAGGTGCATGAATTTATAAGTAATTGATAATCGCGATAAAAAAATTGATATATTCTGTTATGAAAAAACGATACCTCAGTTACAAAAGTTTCATGTTAAAACAATAACCACTTCGGTACTCTGTGTTACATTTTCTTGAAACCCTTGTTGCACTCCGATACTAGCCCAGTCTGTACACTGTATGCACGCTTCGGGATTTTCCGATATCGCGCGATAAGCATTTACCGTGGCTTACCTTATTTCCAGTGCTCTGCACACGGTGCTCTTGGTTAACCTGTTATTGGCGTTTTTTTATCTAATTAATTTTCCCAATCATTTATGACTGACACGTCAATATTTACTCACACCCTTGTTTACGTAATTTACTTTACTCTTACGCGTTTGATTGATTAGATCGTATCACGTGATTTATCCGTCCCAAGACCGATGGAATTACTCTCGCTCTCTTTTCGCAAAGACAAAAGGTTATCAACAAGGGTTCCGTGACGTATGAATTCATTAGAGGAAAGAGAGCTGCCCCACTCGCTGTCGTTTTGCGCAGCTGTTCAATGTGAAGCTACTTTCGGGGAGGTGGTCCACTGCGAGCGAGAGAGAGAGAGAGAGACAGAGAGTCAACTGATGAGATGAAGGAATTGATCGAACCAATACTTGCATCAAGATGACAGATTGGCTCCAGAGCTTGTCAGGTTCTGGTTTTTTGCTCCGTATTAAATATGGTCGATAATAGCCATATTGGGCAAGGATTTGTAGATATACGTGTAATACCTTTGTTTTGGTTATTTTTTGAACTGTAACCAAGTAAATATTATATCCTTAATATAACAATGGAAAAGTAATTTCTGATTTTGACATAAATCGCATTATAAATCTATAAATAATACTCGAAATTGTATACTCCTACAAGACAAGTAGCTATTCGCATGAGTTGCTAATATACCTATACATAGAATGGACCGATATGAAGAATAACGGATACGAATCGTTGAAATATTCAACTATGGGGTATATTTCTTTGTTCAAACTAGAAAAGTCTCGCGTGGGCGTATATCTAATAGGTTCAGTATCTGCGGATAGTTTCCGTGGGAGGATTGATGTGCCGAGCGTTAACGGGATAATTTTGTTCCGGCGTATACTGACGCATCGATCCTCCTCCAAGACTTTCCATTATTATTTTTCGTGCTAGACGGTTCGTAAGTAAAATTTGGTGTATCGCGTAACCGTTACTTTACCTACGTTCGCCGTGACCATTCCAGTGTCGTATAACGTTGCATTTATCATCGATCCCATACAGATGACCCTATATAACGGTATATGGTTATTCTCAATCGAATCTTCGTGTTGAAAAATCTTCTCTCTCTTTATTTATCTCGCAACGTAAAATAAAGAAACATATACCAAACTCCTTTCGATCTTATCGAACCGCGTAAATTAGTCCGTTTCGAAATAGCACTCTAGGACGGAGTTCTCTCGTATCGACTTGCAGTTAATGCGCCTATCGAGCAATAAATACTCCTCAAGCAGCGCACAGCTCGTAGAGCACCGACGTGCCGATAAAAACCTAAGTAGCTGCTACTGCAGGTATATGGTTGGGTTATCGAGCGAAACGCGGAGGTTAACGTTTATGATGCAATTATCGTATTTATATGGGGGTTCTATGAGCAGCCAAAGGAAAAGCCGGTCGAAGGTCTTTGCAGTGTTATTGGGGAAACTGTACGTGGGCAAAACACGGGTGGACCCTTTGATATCTATGAGAGGTGTTTATATTGTACTTGTAATTGCAAACGGTTGATTCCCTTTGTCCTGTAACCGGAGAACGAACCGATATTAACGTTATTGCGTGCTTCGTGATATTCGGTGCGATGTGATGTAATTTACGACGGGGGAAGAAGGAATGAGAAAATATAATAGTTTGATGGTAAATTCGAATTTCATGATTTGCTTAGGATTAAGATATCGCGATATTAAGATGCATGGGCTTTCATTCCCGTGTAACTGGAAACCTGAGGAAATTCGGATCTGGGTAAACGAGGAGGGTGAGTGTCAGTGGATTCCAGTAAGACGGTAACGAGTGTTTAATCTTTCGGTGCCGATTTCTTCCCACCCATTGCTCTTGCCAGTGACTCGTTAGTTACGTCGTGTAATTTCAAGGATAATCAGGTGGCAATGATCAGCGGGACCTTGAGGCGGTTTGACTCCACTAAGTCATGGACTATCTTTCTGTTTTACGTACCCTTTTTTTTTCAAGCACGCATACTGCCTAGTGCATAACCATTGGTGTTAACTGCGTAGTGTCATTAGCGAAAAAATCGATGTTACCCACTTTACGAAGAGTTTGCATGAACGAAGTAAATTGCAAGACGGCTGGTTCACGATCAATGAGAATGCGGTACGTGCTCTTTGAATCGACCTGTCGACGAGACACCGTGAAGTTAGTGAGAGAGAAAAAAAGAAAAAGAAAGGAAAGTTCAGCCGACATCAAGGTCGTGCTGAGATTCACCAAGGCGTCGTGTCAGCGAAGAAACTCGAGACGTCCCTAGCATACATGCTAGGGATATATCCGTGGATATACCAGTACGTACCAGGTAGACGTAGATGACTAGTATATGAGCTTATATATGGTGGAGGTCAGGGTACGTGCATTCTCAAGTGTAAATACGTTACGTGTATCGCACATGACGCCCACGGGGTGAGTCGTAATGGCGAGACGTAAAAACTAGTCGTTGGGATAGGTCACGAAATGGTAGACACGTGTAGGTGTTTCATGTATATCTCACCGTTGGTACGAGAGAGACGGAGAGAAAGAGAGAGAAATATATACGGGCCTTTAAAGCCAGCCAGAATCCCTCGAGCGCTGTACCGTCCCCTGGCAAATCCATCCTACAATTAGTACTGATCTATCGAGTCGAAGCTCACGGTTACGGTTCGTTATACCCATTTCTACCTCTGTGCTCTCTGTAGTTCTTTTAAAGCTCACAGTCAACTTCACTCGTAGCGCTTGAACTATTCCCTGTCGTCGGGTAATTAGTGGTGGGTGGTAGAAGGACAGTAAAATAGGATCAGCGAGAGGAGTGTCGTAGAAGACTATAGACGCATACAGGGAGACAGTACAAAGAGCCATGACCGTTTGCGTTCTCTTTCCCTACTGTTCCTGAGACCTGACCTCGTCTCTGGACTGACCTATTTCTGGCGTCCCCTTATTCTTGCTTATTTTCTTCCTTCCTCCTCTTCTGCATCCTTACCTACATGATTCTCTCGTTTCTCTATGGACGGGGGACAAACTGAAATCTATAGGGAAGCGCGGCCACCGCACTGAATTTCACTTTGGAAATAACATCTTCCTACGGAGCGCATAACGAGACCTTTTCGAACTTTCGCTCCATTCCATTTTACACGAGAGGATTCATATCTAACATTTCTATGGCGGGTTACTCGTGTATGGCGTCTATCTCAATATCAGCAGACTAATTACGGAGTCATGGAAGCTCGAGAACTCAATATCGATGAAATTTCAAATGCTCTTATGGTTATCTGAAAGTCAAACTTTCTCAGGGCTTCAGGTATGGCACTCTGCACAGAGGGCATGCCAGTGGGAATATATAGTCAATCAGGATCGACCTACCACTTGAACGTGATTATACCGTAGCAACGAACCTAACTCGTTAACTTCAGGCTGCTATCATAATTCTGAATAACCTTAGGGTACAGTAGAGTCATATAATCCAGATAGAGAAGTATCACGGTTAATTCTAACTCGCGTAATATCTCGGTCTGTTCAACGTCACTGGCATGTGTTATCCTTTTGTCCTTCTCCTGCAGCAACCTGTGTTACCTAGGTCGAATCACTTCCACATCAGGTTACGCGGATTATAACGCCAATGCCGATTACGAAACGGTCATAGTATTCAACACGGCCAAGGATTTCCGCGCCTCCAGTATTTAGTCGATTGTTCCATGGCGTCACGGAAATTGGCACAGCTTCTGCCTCTCTTAAATATTCTCAGGATGAACTTGCTGGATTTCTAGAGGCCATCGAGTCTTCTGAAAATCGGATTCTCCTCAGCTCCATTGAATACACCGTGAAGCCAATTCGATCGGGTTGTGAACTTTGTTTTTGCGTAATTAAAGAATCTCATACTCTCACGAACATCAAACTTTATCCTTTTAAATCTTCCTCTCCAGGTTCCGCACAGCACGGGTTACATCTACTGTACTATATATTATGCGCTACGTACTACTTCTAGCTATCCCTCTCGATCTTCCGAACTTCCACGAGGCGGTTGAATCACTTGGTTCAAGTCGTATATATTCAAGTCACATAAAACCTTCGGCAAGTGGAATCATTAATCTCTTAGAGGTATTCAGGGGCGTAATCAGGTGTGGATTGACTTGGCTCTGAAGTATTTTACACTGTTTGTCGCTGGTCTGCCGATGCTGAGGGCAGCCACTGACCACCGGTGGCTTCTCTCGGAGAGTGTATACCGAGAGTATATACAGTTGGTAGTTCGTGTGGTCCACGATAGGACGAGCTTGCATATATTTAAATGGAAAGAAGACTCGAGAACGAGAAGCATGGATAATTAGCCAAATAAATCACATCCCCGGTGACCGTTTAAGGGCCGTGCGCCTTGAAGCGTCGCGGACGAAAAATGTGTATAATAGGTTTTTGTTTGTCGCCGCACGAGTCCCAAAGAGAAATACGTTCCGGCACAACGGGATGCTGGATCCTTATTCTCGCGGGACCATCCTCCCATTCGGCTTAACGAAGAACTACGGGATACTTTTCTAAAGAAAGTATACAAGTTCCTTCTGTGTATAGATATATATCTATACTAACTTATGGGAAATCGAAGGACTCCTCGCTGTATACAACTTCGACCATCTCCCGCATGCGGTTTCAGATATATCGTCTGTGTTGCTTTGACTTTCCGGCTGATGTCAACCGGTAAATTGTCGATTCGACTCGCATCCGCCACTCAACGAATTCACGTGCCTCTGTTGTTCCGTGTATTTCGACGCAGTTATTCGCTTGCGATTCGCCACGTGTAACACGAAAATTCCAAACGGAACGAAGCGCGGCTAGTCGACTTCGCTATTTTACCGTATGTGCAAATATGTACGTTCCTTGTCGTGACCATTTCGTGCTTCGGAAGTTGCATATCTATACTTACCTATCTACCTACATTCGTACCAACCCGGTCCCATTGCTGCTTCAAGGTGCTGTTTCGTGCTTTACGAGAAACGAGGAGGAAGAGAAGGACGTGCTAGGAATATAATCAGAACCCGCTGAAGGATGCTGCTTAATATGGGGCTGCGTTTACGTAGCCATTAATAACGCGTTTCACTCACTGTTGGTAATTTCTACCCCGCTGGATTTAACTCTCCCTTATCTTATTTCATACATCGTATCGTAACGAAGCGTCATCTATGCATTGTAAATTTCTAGTCGATCATTGCAATATTATTCATTCGTATTTTTCTCATCGGTTACATGACGCGACCGGAATTACCGATATCGTCTTTGGTGTATATAGGCCGAATCCAAAAGTCATTGAGAATGTTATTATCGTTGGGACAGATCGAAGACATCGTACTTGTTTTTTTTTTCCCCCGAAGATTCGACAAGTCCCTAGTGACTTTATTCTTCTACAATCCTTTCTCTCAACTCGTCCCATCCTTTCCTGCGATAGGCGAACGCGAGTTCTTCGATATAAATAATTTATCTCGAGCCAGTGCGGTACGATGTATTGCATTAAATATGAAATCCAATATAAACTTTCCTCCGTGTGCTGCAGCTATTCGAAGCCCTGTGTGAGTTCGGCTTCGGATGGGTCCGTGAGAGCAGAGCGCATATCGACGTTTAATCAGACACGCGGCTCGCATACTGATGCGAAAATGGCGCTAGTCCTCCAGCACAAACAGCCCTTCCTATTTTCTACTGTGCCCGATATACTTTTCTATCCTCGGCACATCTCTCGCGCCACGATTGCGAATCTCTTTAGTCTTTGCATGCAAGCGACAAAGCTTATCAGTAACGATATTGGATGAATTTCACCCTGGGAATTACTTTCTTGTTTGTCAATACCACGGAAATTCGAAATTTCTTTATTCCTTGGGTTAGGTTATCTTTTTTTTTATATTCTACAATCCGGATGACGTACTTCCCTGATTACGTTTGATTATTGGTATCACGTGCCGCACGTATCGAATGCAGTACCTGATTAGATGTGAGACCTGTGTAAGTGTGAAACTGCAGGAAAATTAAATGTTATTTCATTGCTTGTTTCTCTTTGTTTACAGAATGCGGAGACAAAGCTGGGGAAGTTCGGGGATGGAGGTTGCGCCTGTGCGCTCCATAAGCACGGCTGGCTAATAGCTCCATAGCCCATCCCCCACACCCTGCAGCAATATACCAGGTAAGGGACTTTATATCTTTTGTATTTTACTACGTTACGACTCAATGGATTCAATATTCGCTTTGATACGTGGCCATTATAGTTATATCTGTCATATTTATTGAAAAGGAAAAAAAACTCTTAGCTTTCACGTACGAATGATTTACTTATCACGAACGGTTCCGAAGTTACGACGGAGGGAAAGTTTCGGCACTTTTCCTTTATTTTTTCTTTTTTTCACTCACGATTCAACGCTCGCAATCTTGCCACCAAAAATAACTGCTATCATTTTCTACAACTTGAACACAACAACGGTTTCCCGTATCTCGATGTATATTTTTCATAATTCCACGTATGTCGCGATACTCGTTTGTCACGTATAATAAAACAATAGGGTTAATGACATGGAGCAAAAAAGTGGGGTCCATTCAGAGAAGCTGACTCGAAGATACGTAAAGCACTGTAGAGATCCAATGGTTTAAAATGGAAATGAGAGGGGAGAAGCCAACACCGAAGTATAATTTAAATGTTTCGTTCGTGAACTGAAGGCATTCGTTATACAAAATTCAAATCCATCGGGGTGCGTGTTTAACCGTATTCCAGTAGCGAGTCAATCTCTTCCGCAACCTCCTGGGAAATAATTTTAATAGTAATCTACGTAAGTTGTATGCGTACAGTTTTTCGACGTTTATACTTTTCTTTTGCCGTTACTTGAAATCGCAATCACACGCCCCTCTGTCTTTATCGCGTCAAAGCACAAGTGTACGATTGTCCAATTATGCTAATACACCACCGCGCATCTACCAGGATAAAAATTTGAAGGCGTACAACAGGTTGACAACCGGTCAAAATCGAGCTGTTTTAAGCCTGTTGTACGCCTCCTATTTTTTCAAACGGGACTGTTGTTAGCCCGTTGTTCGCCCGTTGTTCGCCTTAAATGTGTCATCAATCTGTTGTACGCCTTCAAATTTTTACCCGGGTAGTAATTATTGTGAATCCTCATTAATACACTTAATTGGTACGTATGGCAATTCCACCAAGTTATCGGCCCATATTGGAAGGCATTGACTAGTAGCGTACATGAGACTGTATAGCGACTACCTAAGTGCAGGCGAACCATGTTCAGCCAGTAGGTGAACTCGAGTCAAGTGGGACAAGGACTAGCCTGCAATCTAGATTCTAGAGTGTTTCATTTGCTATAGTATATACGTCCAGTGTACATGTAACGTTCTTTCAGTCGTTTGGCCGTTCATTCGTTTCCTAGGTATATCCAAGGCAGTACTTTACTTTGCTCTCCCTCGGGAGGGCTACTTCTTCAGGAAGTTTTTCTGACAAGGAAGATATTAAAAAAGCTTGAGAGAAAAACGAAAGAGCAGAGTAGGACAAATATATGAGCGAGAATTCAACGTTCAGGACCACCTTTCCGAGCCTTTTTCTCTCTCACAAATTGAATAACAAGGAATCTCACTCGTCTCCACTGACGAAAGTCCCTAAAATATTAGATGACCCTTCAACCGCTAAAGATTTTGGGCGAATGGGAATGGGGCATTGATTTTTTCTCGATAAAAGATAAAGGGTCGATCTGCGGTGTCGATGAGCGTGGAGAGGCAATTTGTTTTCGCCATGCGCGAATGGGTTACCGTATCGAGTTGATAATAAAACATTTTCTTCCAATAGGAAGATATACTGTTGGAATATATTTTTGTTATTTTTTTTTTTTGGTTATACATTTCGCATATCTCAACGGTATCGATTTATGAGTGTCACTTTTTCTTTTTGCGTTCTTGATGCATCGCGTTATCACACATCATATACCGAGTACCGTGCTATGTAATTCTGCTTTTTTTTTCGTGTGATAATAGTAAACTTGTAATATCAATAGAAATTTCTTAATTTCAATGTAAAATTTTCATTCTCCTCGTTGCACAATTCACTAATGCTTTTCATCGTTTACCTAAGTTTACCTAAGAAGAATTTCCGGAAAGTTACACACTCCGGAACTTCAGCGAATAGAAAAAGTTTCAGTAGCTCAGTTATAAAAGCCTGGGAAATGCATAATTAGTGCGACAAGCTGCAAGCTGCTTTCGGTAGAACGAGCTCTAGGCGAGTCCGTACCGAAGAACCGTGAATTTTTTGCAGGCGCATCCACTGGGTCCGGGAAGTTAGCCCCCCATAATTCGAAAATTCCGATTTCGTTGTTTGTTCTGAGTTGTTCTGCGTTTGTTCTATATAGTTCCAGAAAAACAAGTTTCTCAATTGAAATTTGTAGCGGTGATGCGCAATAAACAGTTACTTACCGAAACCCCCCATTTACGAAAAATCAAAGTTTTTTTGTTGTTCCAGCTTGTTCTAGATTGTTCCAGGTTGTTCTTGGCTTTTCTGGGTTGTTCCAGGTTGATCAGGTAGGACAGACAAGTAAAACCAGGGAAATACTGGACAAGCTGAGGAGGACGAACGCACTGAGAATAGTATGTGGATATAGGAACATTTCGAACGATTTCCAGGTTATTCCAGGTTGTTCCTGTTTGTTTTAAGTTCTCCTATGTTTTTTTAAGGTTTTCGTAGGTTTTCGTAGGTTAACGTAGGTTTTCGTAGGTTTACGTAGGTTTTCGTAGGTTTTCGTAGGTTTTACTAGGTTGCTCCAGGTTGTTCCAGGACGATCAGGTAGGACAGACACGTAAAACCAGGGAAACACTGGAAATGCTGAGGAGGACGAACGCTCTGAGAATAGCATGTGGATATAGGATCATTTCGAACGATTTCCAGGTTATTCCAGCAAGTTCTAGATTGTTCTAGGTTTTTCTAGATTGTTCCACGTTGTTCCACGACCTCCCACGATCGGATAGGACAGTCACATAAAACCAGGGAAACACTGGAAAAGCTGAGGGAGGAGGACGAACGCTCTCAGAATAGCATGTGGATATAGGACCATTTCGAACGTTTTCCAGGTTATTTCAGGTTGTTCCAGCTTGTTCTAGGTTCTCCTACGTTTTTTTTAGGTTTCCCTAGGTTTCCCTAGGTTTTCGTAGGTTTTCGTAGGTTAACGTAGGTTTTCGTAGGTTTTCGTAGGTTAACGTAGATTAACGTAGGTTTTCGTAGGTTTACGTAGGTTTTCGTAGGTTTTCGTAGGTTTTACTAGGTTGCTCCAGGTTGTTCCAGGACGATCAGAATAGCATGTGGATATAGGACCGTTTCGAACGATTTCCAGGTTATTCCAGGTTGTTCCTGCTTGTTCTAGGTTCTTCTACGTTTTTTTAGGTTTTCCTAGGTTTTCGTAGGTTTTCGTGGGTTTTCGTAGGTTGCTCCAAGTTGTTCCAGGTTGATCAGGTAGGACAGTCACGTAAAACCAGGGAAACACTGGAAAAGCGGAGGAGGACGAATGCTCTGAGAATAGCATGTGGTTGTATAGTACCATTTCTAATGATTTCCAGGTTATTCCAAGTTGTTCCAGCTTGTTCTAGGATTTTCTAGGTTGTTTTATGTTTTTCTAGGTTTTTCTACATTTTCCTAGGTTCTGGGTCTATCGATGATTGTTCTAGATTTGTATAGCGATCGGACAATAGCAACTAACTTAGAACAATGTAGAACAAGATTCGAAATCGGAACTATACAATGTAGAACGATTTTATATGTAAAAAACGTTTTTTTGATCCCATTCGAGTATTCTTCACTTAGCGGTACTAATACTTTGGAACAATATTTAGAACAACTAGAACAACTTGGAACTACTAAAAAACGTTTGCTTTTCCATAAATGGGGGGGGGGGGTTCCTGTAGAAAACTGTGTTTCCCGCCTCACCGCTGCAAATTTCAATTGAGAAACTAGTTTTTCTGGAACATTATAGAACAAACTTAGAACAACCTAGAACAAACAACGGAACCAGAATTTTCGAGGTATGGGGGTCCAATTTCCCAGACGCGCATCCACTTTCAGGAAGATCTTACGATTTAGTTCACGACCAACACCTTCGTCATTGTGCTCTTTATTTTGCTTTTTCAAACCTGACGGAATCCATCGCGACGTTAATGATGAAGTGTAGTGGCAACGGGCCTGTGGAACAAAAATCTGCTTATAATTAATTTTTGTCCCGTGCACATTTCCCTGACAGCCGTATTTCGCTTTAGCTGTGGGCACTTTCACTTGCGGAAATAAGAGTGCACTAGTTTTTGTGTCACATCTATATGTATTTCGAAGATGCAGAGAGACGTAAGACCTTATTGTCCGCTTTGAGCTCACCACCGCTGTAG
Organism: Cephus cinctus; assembly: GCF_000341935.2. NCBI lineage: Eukaryota > Metazoa > Arthropoda > Insecta > Hymenoptera > Cephidae > Cephus > Cephus cinctus. The sequence continues at coordinate 48,559 of NW_014334164.1, read as the reverse complement.
ACGTAATACTTTTTCAAATGGCCTGTGAGTTGTGTGGCAGAATAATAAAACGAAAAAAATAGAACTTTATACATGCTGCACAGGACTTCCTCTTACTTCCTCCAACGGCACCACGTACTCACGCGAACGAAAGTGTTGTGCACTTCTTGGGGTCAGATTGGAAGTCCTTCTTCCGGGTGAAACTCCCAGTGAAAAGCGTTTGCGGTAAAGGCGTTATCATTTTGACGGTCGCGTATGTGCATCCATGTGCAAGCCAGAAGTCCAAGATTATTTTTCGCGCACTCGTAACTTCAGTGGGTGTGTGTAAGAGTGAAAAAAAAAAAAAAAAAAAAACAGAAAACCTGAAAACGTTCGTTCGTTCAATAATTGCATTACATTTTTATCGTCTCGCGCCTTAATAAAAATTCGTATCAATGCTTGCAATGCGAAACGTACGTGACGTGATCTCTTAATCGTGGGAATGGTCGATTATGAATATTCTATCGACCGTAGTTGATGTTATTGATTTCAATAATTTCTTTTATCGCTTTGATTCTATGTCGACATGGAGCAATCGCTAAATTGTTCTCCCTTCTTCTTTTTTTCCTTTATCAGGAAACTGAAAAGAATACGCTAAAGCTCATTCGCATTTATCCTTCTCGCGGGAACGAAATTTAAATAAAGCTTCTTTATTCCAGTTCAAAGTACCGCGAGCAAACGAACGTCGTGGCGTTTCTGTCAATTTGCGTGGGCGAGCAAAGCTTTTCGAACTTCCACGAAACGCTTTGAAGACCTGCCAGTGGTAATTTTCGTGGCTTCGGCAAAAGGCCCGCGCGCGTCTTCCACTATGGCAACGAATACTTATAACTTATTCACCATAAATACCTGTCAAGTATCTCTAATAACGAATCGTAAGTAAACCATGTAATATCTTAAACAAATAGTAATAATAATAATCTCGTATTATCCATTTTAATTATATCCGCTTCAATTTTTTTTTAATCCCCCAGAAAATTAACAAAAAATATTTATCTATAGGATCCTAATGGACCGAAATACGGTATACACCAACAATTCTAAATCGTACAACTATACATACGAAAAATAACAGTCAGACAGTCTGAACATTCAACCACTTAAATTAGTAGTATTTACCCGCTTCCACGTAAATATTAACCCCCAATCGAAATCACAAACGTCAATTACACAAAACTATTGAATATAACCACGTATAATGCACAGACCGTAAAATCCAAAACTTTTTGAACGTATAACACAAACGTTTCCATTTCCTTTGTCCAAGTTAAACCCATACTTGATACGCATCGCCGAGTATATTCAACTCGGCTCACTATGACGTACCTACTTGTACGTTCACCAGTACTCGTATCATATCCATCTGTAATTCTAAACGATCCGGAGACTATCGTGTTATCCACGGTGCGGTCTGTTGAAGTCCAAGGTCGAGGTTTCTTCGATACGGATCGATTCCACTTCAGGGAGGGGGGGGGGACACACACATAACCAGTAGATAACGATACCCTTTCGTCACCCACTATATCACTACGTCATAGCAAAGTTTAAAATTTGCCACGAGTGCATAGGTTTATTTCAGTCGTAATGAGACTATATATATAGTCAGATAGAGACTATGTATATATACACCAGAGTATCAAGTTGATTTCCGGCAATAACTACACGATCCACTGGCTACTTTAATGATTCGAGACAGTCGTCTTGCGTACATGTGTGCCAGTAGTTTCTTCTCGGAAAGCAATAAGGAGAGTACGATACGCCAAGCGAACGAGTTAGTCTTCTCGATCTCACCAGGACATCCCAGTTTATCCCATAGTCTACTCTAGCGCGTATGATGGCTTTATCGTATATACATATGTACGTTATGTAAAATAAACGTCATTCAATCTTGAACGATTTTCTAGAATCTCATATACCTACCCGCATTTCGATTTGCCTTCGTAAATAGTTTGAACGAACTTTATACACGGCTGTTATAGGTATATTGTATTCGTATTTCTAAGTACCTTTAAATGCTTGATATATTATATCGATGATTGCCTGTGTATCTTTGTATGTTTTGCATTATATAACATTTATATAGAAGGTAATATATTGTATGTTAAGCGCACCTCGAGATTTCAATGATTAGTGAGATCTGAACTTAGACGAATATTGGATATTTATTTACATATTTATGTATACACGTATGAAAGAGTTAGCTGGTAGTTAATTTTTTTTTGCTAATATGTACCTCGTTCAATGTATTACCAATACTTTTTTTAGTTGCTACGTAAATGCCAAATAAACCGGTAATTTTCACGACTAACTCTCACGGAAGTTCCATGGAAAAGTTCCGGCAGGCATTGGCCGGTCGAACTACTCCTACCATATTTTTCTCTCTTATTTATCTTTTATATCTTTTTTACATTGTTTTCGCAGAATCTTTCCGCGAGCAGTTAACGAAGTTTATACTTCGCAGAACGAATGGAGCTTGCCGACTATTTCTAGAAATGGCAGAATAATGGTACAGTGTATACTTGCTGTGTGTATTTGGTACGAAATTACCTGCTATCAGTTTCAATTGCCTGACTTTTGTAATTTTATCGTGTTACCTAATACATATATTTATTATATACTCGTATATAATATACGTGTATGAAAAGTCGAAATCTTCAATTTTGCAGAATAAAACTTTTAACGAGCTTTGTATAATCAGATAAAAAATTATTACGCGTATAAAATATATATCTGTATCTCATTTCTGCTTTTAAATCAGTTAGGCGTAATTGTCGGTATTTCATCTAAAGTATACTTAACCAGGTTCACAGGACAGGGAATCTGGTCGCGAAACTTTTGCCGAAGTCGTGAATTTCCATTCGAATCGATGGAATCTCGACGCTGCTCCAACTCCTACGTCAACCCTAACCGGATCGATTCTGGCGTCTTCATCGAAAGTTTCGCCGACTTTGGAATCCAACACGTACCTAATCCCGTAAAAGCGTTAGAAATTCCGTATCCCACGTGTCTCGGTGGATATACACGGGATTACTTAGTCCTACGAGCTAGGCGATATACCAACATAGTAAGTATCGCCTGACTAACCTATTGCGTAGTTTGAAATTGCCTGTAAATTGAGCAAAGATCCAACAGCCGTAACTTTGACTCGCTGACTGCTTTCATTTAGCCGGTGGCGTTTGCGGGATACCGAGAGTTAAATTTATTAAAGCTGATATGCCGACTCGGTTCGCGGTCGCTGCCTCCCTGCCGCTCGCGTGCGAACGTGCAACCGTCCGTGTTACTTACGACTTGTATTTTTATTTATTTTATTTTTTCATTCGCCAAGTAACGAGTGGGCAACACATGCGAAATTATCTAAACCGTATATAGTATATATACCGTACAAATATATATGTAAACTTGCTTATCATTGTTTCTACATTGGAATTTCACTTAGTCCATGGACGAACCTTGTATTAAGTATATATGTATATTCGATGCCTACAAGGTAAAATACCTAACTTTATGCCCATGTTATTTACATACTTATCCTTAGCTGCTATCATTGAATTTCTTACGGACAAGATTTTTGCAACAAGTAATTTCGACGAACTCCGTTCCAGCGCAGCAAACTGGAAAAAGACTTTGACATAAGGAACGGGAGTCTGCTGGGTTGACGTTATCGGTATATATATATATATATATATATATATAATTCAATGAGTAGCTACGATAACGGGCGCAAAGAGGAAGGTCTGCAATGGTCGATAAAAAGCTCCTATGAAAATTATTCGAAGGGAAATGAATATCGAACGAGCGAGATAGGCACATTCGCACGGGCTCTACTCGTCGTTTTCCAACATCCAATTTGTCATTCAACGCGAGAGCTTATTCAGTTCCCTTATTCGTGCGATTGCCCCCGAGCCTACGCGTAGTGGAAAGCGTTCGAAATCATTGGGAAATTGTATAAAAAAGGGACACCGGTAGAAACGCGCGTGCCTACATAGATATAATAAAATTAAAATGTCCCTACAGGAAAGTCTATGGTAGCGATACTTGAGATTTAATGGGACTATGAGTTATTCTCATACGGCTCGTAGACAACGATGGGATTAGGTACTACGATCTTAAGATGTCATCTTAACATGTCTTTGTACGAACTGTAGTCGATAATTACCATAATCCGAAGGGGAAGTAAATAATTGAAATCCCCTGCGGTGCGTTAATCTACCGGCGAATCAATAGGCGATAGCGACCGTACGGCCGATACGTGTATCTCGTAAGCTACATATAGTATACCTATATTAGAGGGTGATGGGCTTGCCAGGGTATTGATGATGCATTTAGAACGACAAATACATGAACGCATCGTTGGCCCATCCACTGCCGCATGTGGAAATGGCATAGCAGTGCATAGCCCGTCCCACCTCTCCCTCTCACCACCAATGCCAAATCAATACCAAATAGGAATGCTTCTGCCATCGGCGTGGTGTATTTGCATCCACGACTGTTCGCCCGCGCATTTATACTTCGCATTATCGATTGGAATTTATTGGAGAATTCTCTCGTTAAACTTACTCTTCTCTTTTCTTCGTGTATATTATATGTATATTTTACGTATCAACAACGTTGCTTGTATAATATACAGCAATGTATCATAGCTATGCGTGCATGATTTCGAATGCGTATACTCATTTGAAAGTGCAACGCGTAAATTTGTCGCTGCAAAATCTTTTAGTCTTTATACCCACCCGATCCCTTGATAAATGGAGTTGTGTTATTTTTTAGCAGATTTTTCAGCTCGTCCGAGGATTAGCAACCCCATGTAGGCCGTAGGGCCAAATAATTTATTATCCTGGAAAGCGCTTTTGACCCTGCTCGAAATGATCAGTATTTACCGCGCGATCGTAACCAAAGCGATCTCGTCGATCGTAAATCTGTCGCATAAGTAATACCGTAATATTGGCGTATGCCTCCAACGATATGGTTAATGATCAATTTTACTGGAGATTTCATTTTTCTTCCTTTCTACTTCTCCACTTTTTTTTTTGTCTTTCCTTTATCGTCGTTTTGTTCGTTCACCCTTCTCGCAGGGACGAACGCCCACCACCAGTGGAAGATTCTCACGAGACCAAAGCATTGTCTGCTTGTCGATAATCGGGGTAATGAGCTCTTCGGTTGGCCACTTCACTTGCCGACCTGTACGCAGGCTTCACAGGCTACTTCGCACCCTCGCCCATATACGCCGTGCACCATACGTGGCAACGAAAATAATCGTAGAGTGTCCCTGTGCTCGTGGCGAGAGCACGCCTAGTATTGATCACCCTGTATATACGAAGGAAGAAAAAGAACAGGGATTCTAGGAGGCCCTGGATAAATAAATTGACAAACGCTGCAATGGCATTCTCAAATTTTCGCATGCGGAATTTCACGATCGGTAGCTTCTTTTGAACTCGAATAAAAAATTCATAGGTAATTTGTTCTACCTGAAGCAACTGTTTTTTTTTAACGGGGTTCTCTTTCTAAAAAAAAAACAGGGATTAGGGCCTCTCGTGTAGCCCGCGGCGGGTTTATTCTTCATGGACAATGTGTTTTAATTTATATTTTCTCATTCGTGTCCGGGTTCGTATATCCCAACCTAATCTTGACTTATGAGCAAGTCCCGGCGTAGAAATGGCCTTTTCAGCTCTGTTGGATATCTTGAGGGGAGAAAGTTCCTGCTCATTAAACGCATTAGTTAAGCAAAGACTCCCCGATACTAATACGAAAGATCTGCTTGGGGTGGAACGAATAGTTAACGCATATCGGAACATTGTCGAACACGTGGCTCCCTCTTTTACTTACACATTACAGTAACTCAAGTCAGATCAGAGAATTTAGTGGTCTCTTTAGGGTATCGTTCAATTTTACGTATTTGTCCAATTATATTCAGTCATTTTTTCCTCCATAAATGTTTTTTTTTTCTCTGTTATTTAGTATCGTTGATTTCATAGCCAGTCACGAGCACTCGTCTTGCCAATTTTTTATAGTTCATACGGTTTTGGCCGTCGAATGTTTCGCTTCGATTTCGAACCAATACGATACGAGAATTTCAAAGCGGCAAATTGATTTGTGTAATTACAGCAGTGTCAAAGGCGAACCCGTAAGCCCGTCGGTCGATGAAGAATTTAATCCTTGTGCAAATTCGCAACAGAACTGACCACGTACACTGGGAACACACGTGCCTGTAGTAAGAGGGCAATAAGTGGGACACACGTGTTTGAGCCAGACTCTATAGCTTTTCAAGTTGCTTTCCTCTCTTTGCTTGCAATCTCTTGCAAAGTGCCTTTACTCTCGAGTTCTCTTTATTCCTTCTCCATTCTCTATCTTTCTCATTCCCCCGGTATATATTCTTATTAAAGTCTCTCTCTCTCTCTCTCTCCCTCCCCCCCTCTCTCTCTCTCTCTCCTTTTCACTTCCCCGTGACTGGCGTTGCCCCCAACAATAAAACAGTTCGTAAGAAAGAAAGAAAAACGGAAGAACCGGTTCCTTCGAAGCCGCTTAATCATTCCCTTCGGTACAAGAGCATTAATGCATATTTCACGTGAACGAGAAACGTTAATACACGGAATGCGTATGGCGATTTGCATAAATGCATGAGGACTCAGGCCCACGATTCCTATGGGCTATAAAGGCCTCAACGGAGCATTACTTTTGCCGGTGGCCAACAGCTGTTTTGCTCCGGGCCGTTATTACCTGTTTCAGTCAAACAAACGGTGTCACCTGATATACAAACATTCCCTCTCTGTAAAATGTTTCATGACGATTTAATATTTTTCAATAATTTTTATCGATAATAGTTCTTCTATACCTTTACTCGCAATAACTATATATTACTTGACAGAATGTCAAACCAGTTCGGCGCTACCTGACCTAAGATGCTTGGACCGAAGTATTTCAGCTCTAATCCAATGACTACCCGGCCACGTGGCAATTACCTAATGATTTAATGGCGTCGGTATCGTCATGGGAAAGGGCCAATCAAAGTTTGCGTTACGGTAACAACTCGGTCAGTTCTCCCTGGTCGATCGTGGGACATTAGTCAAACTCGGTACAACTCGCGGGCACCAACCCTCCTCTGTGTCCCTTCCACTTCCAAACATGCGAAAAGTTTGTTTGAACTACTCGCAGAGGCTCCCGTAATATATCGGCCGATTTATTACTCGCGTTGGCCGACCGTGTTACTCTACAGTTTCGACGCCGGTGTAAACTTTACGCGTTGCCGTATCGGTTTATGTTACCCCTCTACGGTAGCCTGCTATCGTAAACGTATATAGAGGTATATACACACATATATATCTATACATAGGTATACCCATGTAACTGGTGCACACAAAATATGTGTGTATCAATCCATGTGTAAATATGTCTGCAGGTTAGTCACGTGTGCGTGCGCTGTGCTGAAGTGGAACAAAATTTAATACCTATCCTGACCCGTGGGATGCTGGCTCCCAGGTACATACATAGGATATTACCTGGTACATCGGAAGAGTACCGGGTCTCGAACGTTTTCAATCCTGAGGTCGCTCGAGGACGAACGATTTATCGCTCTCCGTGGTCGTTGTCTTCGTTCGTGCGACAGCGCCAATCAATTAATTATCCAATGGCTCGCGCTTGTGGTTCGATACGAATGGAAGGAACGCGAATCATTTGCATTGCATTGAACGGAGCCGTCTTTATTTTCAATTCTCCTTATCGTAGCGTATCATACGTTTCGGTATTTCGATATGACGTTAACTGACATGTATGCTACTGGTATAGGGTCCTCATACCTGGTTGCAGTTATCGCGAGCAATTTCTCCGTGACATTTGCTGGCACACGTATGAATCCCGGTTCAAGCGCGTAGCTAACAAAGTACTGGGCATTGTCAACGACGAGTGTCGGCTATACGAATCTAATGAATATTCACGGGGGTCGTTTTACGCGAGAACGCGTCATTCGAATTTATACGTATGGCAGATTATTCCCCGTCGGTGTCTATATAGGGCAAAGTCAGTACGTGTGTAGTACATGTATACGGGGGGTTGAAGGCCGCGTGCGATGAGCCATCGTACGTTAACACAACATGTAACAGGAATAGTGTGCGTGCTCGTAAAAGTTCCCTTATAATTACACGTCATTATTCCGTAACTAACTTGGCTGAGCGGAGCCTGTACATCGATTATTGGTTGTGGCCAGGGAAAATATATTTCGCTCGCAATTTCGCGGGCTCACTCGCGGTTATATATGTGTGTAGGTGCAGTGGGAGAGAGAGAGAGAGAGAGAGAGAGAGAGAGAGAGAGAGAGAGAGAGAGAGAGAGCAAGCTTTTGCGATGGCGCGAACGAGCATGCAATTTAGAGTTCTACTTGCCTGGTTGGCCTTTTAGTGGTTTCCACCCTTTCGACAGGCTCAGACTCACCCTCTGCCGTTCCTTTTTAACCCTCTCGCTCACTCTCACTGTGACCCTTCAACCCTATCGTAGTTATGCCAAACTGCAAAGCCCGTCTTAACCGTGAGCGGCAGCTCGACGTAATTATTTTCGGCAAGTTTTTGCCACCCTTCGCGGAAGGACAAAGGGCAGAAAACTTGCTCCGGCTTGTTGTGGCATCCGGAAAAACCTTGGAAACGGAGCGAAACTTTCCTCGTTATCGCTTAACTTCAAGATGGCACGTCTTAATTTTGGCAGGAAGTGCTTATTTCGAAGAGGCGGAACACAGACTCGCTAAATGCTTCCATAAGGCTGTCGCGGAGATGAAAACGCTCCGGTACCATCTAGTGTCTACGAGACAGTAATAGTAGTTTTTCTCTTTATCTTATTGTTCCTCAATTTTCTTTTTCATTTTAGAAAATAATAAACGTAACCGGCAGCCACGTTGAAATCGCTCGAAATTTTTACCGTATACCTTATTGATTGGACTTTCGTCGAAATAATAATGCTTTGCTGTTATTTGTGGAAAAAAAAATATGTGTCCCAATTAATACAGAAATCTGTCGTTATCTTAAGCTCGCTTATGCACTTTAAATTTATCGTAAATTTTCGGTGACGTCTGTCTTGTCATTATTCCTACATGCAACAGACCATGGTGCATCAATCGAAAGTAAATTCGCTCTTGCTTCTAGCATGATCCTCATAATTGTAGAGTAAACTTTGTTCTTAAAGAACCGCATATTATTCTCATGGGAAACATGACGCTGTGCTAGAATAATTTCAGCAAAGTGCTCACTGGCATGCTTGATCATTATCTTTAATTTTTATCTGACTAATCCACACCTTGGAGAAAGGGTTGATGCGATGAGTGCCTATAGGGCGATTCGCTGTTGAACTACGGAAGTTCTATGTCTGGACCCCAAGCTCAAACCGCAGCCAATCTACTCAACTACTGCTTCTCTCTTTTCCTCGTGCTCTTAGTTCCATGCTCTTCGGCTTGTCAGCCAATCTCCGCTTGTTCTGTTATCCAATGTGGCTGTGACTTAGCTGACACAAGTATTTACGAAAGTTCGTTCATTCGAGATGTAGAATGATGAGAGATCGTATTAAGTTTGCGCGAGGGTGGAAAGCTGGAAGTTTACGCCGGTATAGTATTGCACCCCTTAAATTTACGTCACACTTCAACTAAATCGCGTACAGTAATGGTACCGTGTGCAAAAGTTAAGGGAATCAGGGTGTATTTCACCCTTTCAGGAATTTCGTAGTCCGCAGTCCGGTATTCTAAATTATGTCCTTCGCGAGGACACTGATTAGTGTAGGTTTTGCCAACGTGGGAAAGGTGTTAGGGGTCCTACGAAAATCGTTGCAAGCATCACTCGTCGAACGGAAAGCTGAAACTGAAATATTTAAAAAACTGAAGATTCGTGATATATGAATAAGGGGTGTTTCACTGAGTCGAAATCTGTCTCTCCTGGATTCCCTTACAATCACAGCCGCTTGATCTCTTAACGAAGTAAAAGATAAGACTCGTTCGTTTGTCGCACAGAGACGGTTACAATAATCGGTATACAACCCTCGTTACTTTTTTTTTTTTTTTTTTTTTTTTTTTT
>NW_014334164.1:1089-38409 GCF_000341935.2 Cephus cinctus | reverse complement strand
TTTTTTTTTTTTTTTTTTTTTTTTTTTTTTCCGATTCCACGCAAGGACGAGCGTGCTTTCTTTCATCATGAAATGGCCGGAATTTGCCGCCATCTGATTCGACCCTCTGCACAACTTATACATCCCAACTAGGCAAGACTGTCGACAAGGGCGGTAGAGGTATATTTTAGGATATACATCAAAGACTAGTGTTTCGCCTTTTTTTTCCTCCCCTATTTCGACGCCCCGATATTTCAAGGCTGACTTATCCCTTCCTGGTACGTCCCTACGATGTGATTGCGAGCAGCGTGGCTCAGGCGAATTCCCTAACCCAACCCTGCTCTTCAGCTTTCTCACGACGGAAGCACAACCCTCTTGTGTATTTCGTGTCCTGCGCGAAGCAGGGTACCTCTGCAGAATTTTAATTGCCCCCCTTACCTTCGCGGTACATAACCGACCGCGCTCTCTCGATGCCAAGACACCAAGGGCTCTTCCCTAATTATTATTTTAATTAGGGATCCATTACGTACGAATTTACGCTTCAGACCCCTCGAGATTATTGAATAGCTGGACGCAGCTCCGATGGCTTCACTGTCAATCCAAGCGTTTTATTTCCCTATCATTTATATGCTAGTCACTTTTGACATACTCGCTAGCATGTATTTTTACTTTGGAATATGTGGGAATGACAGGACACTTTTAAGTGCGTGAAAAGTGACTACCGTTGAAAGGATAGGGAGTAACACACTTGGATATTGAGTGTGTTACTTAAAACTTTAGGAACTCCTTCACTCGGCTCTGTCTGCCGTTAAGAAATTTAATACTGCCAGTGTTTACTTTCTCGAGTCTTATATACACAGTCTTATCAATATAGAACTATACGGATTTCCAATCACACGAAATCAGTTTATCTTAGAACGATGACAGTTCTGAAAGTTTCCCAGGTGTCTGACAGAGTTTCGTCACAGTGTGCCAAGTATCCATAGTCGTCTGCATGAGAATGAAGAACGATGTGGCCTCGGCATAGTTTTCCATGAGGCAATAAAAAGGAACGATAGCAACAGCAAAGTCGTCTGCAGTATCCAGTGGCAGTGAAGATTGAGGAGAGAAGCGTTCGCCATGCATCATTTCTCTGAGGTACCAACATCCGGGTAGCACAGCTGATCCCGAGGAGTGTGCAACTTAACTCTTTCCTGATTCTCCGTGAATTTTCTCGGTTGAATCAAATAACCGACTGGCCGGCTTCTGCAATTCCACCCTGCAAATAACCCGAAGAACTGTCGAAGTGCCGACTTATTTACTATCCCTTAGCTAAGAAGCGTCAGCAGCAGGGAATGTAAATTATACGATCGTCCTCGGCGACTGCTAGCAATTCTCTTCGACGGCGGTGACTATAAAGATGCAGCGACCGGTGGAAAAGTTTCTAGGGAACAAAACCGTTCGCGATAAATTCCCTAGGTTAGGTGGGAAATGCAATCGAAATGAAAGGATGCCAGTGATCCAAATGACGAGGCTTTCATAATGCAATAATTTATATTTTATTGTTTCAGGTATGCGAGCATAGCAGAAATTATCGACGGCATACTATCACTATGGTCTTCGGGTTGTTCAGTAAGTAACTAAATTACTCTAGAGAAACTTACGAGCAATATCATATATGTAGCACAGTAGTTCAATTAGTTTGCCACCCTTACCGGTCTTCTGCTTCCTCATTCTCTCGTGTTAGGTAGCTGCGCTCTCATAGTGGCTTCGGCTCCTCGTCTTTATTCCACCCTCAGGCTCCTTATACCATCCCCTCTTAATCCTTTCTACCCATAGCAATTCTTCAAGCATCCCAACCCGGCTTGCTTGTCTGGCTTGTATTGTCTGGCCACTATCTAGTTATACCCACTTCTTAGCCGGGCTCTATTATTGAACAACATTACGCCCCTCAAAGTTTTGAGGTCACTTAGCTGGAAGGTGACCAATTCTCATCGCGCCATTAATTTTACTGCATCGTGATTCATCGAAATTTCTAAGTCACGGCGTAACTATTGGCCAACTGGACTTTCACGGTATTCGAGAGCACTTCGTGAATATATTTTAAAAGAAAAAATATAAGAAGTTACTTCGAGTCTCCATTAACCCCTTATAACGAACCTGGGCTTTTCTTCAGATGAGATATTCGGTCTTCGGAATTGGCAGCTTGCGAGCTTACGTCACGATTAATGTTACGAATAATACGAAATGCCGCTTCACGGCTTAGTCAACTCAAATACGATTAGCGACTAACGATGTTTACGAAGCACAAGTTGTGGGAAAGTTTTATAGTTCGAGCGAGAGAAGTTGGAGATCTTGTTCGGCTTAGCTCATCAGCTTTAATGGATTAAAGCTTGATTTTACGACCTTCTAGGCGGCTCTTCGTATCTTTCTCTCACTCACTCCCTCTCTATCTATCTGTCTATCTATCTTTCTCTATCTGTCATATTCTCGCGCTCTTTCTATTCGCCACCCTATGTCCTCTAACGTCCTCTTTTTCCATGCCACTGTCGGCACCGTCGCTGTCGTCCCCACAGCTGACAACGTCATCGGGGTCGTCCTCGTCGCCGCGTAATATTTTCATCGTGAAACCCAACGAAACACGTGAATTTAATCGTTGTCAATTAGTGAGTCGGCACGTAATATCGTCACGTAACTTTATGCACTTACGTTGCGCCTCTTCCAGATGAGAAATTCGCCTCGGGGTGATGAAAAAGGAATAACTAAACTACTATACTGTCAGGAAAAATTTGTCGCTGCTTTACTCGCGTCGCGATGCCAGTGTTGATTAAGGTGCACGAAACTAAAGCGCATCTTGACAAAAGGTTCCTAGGAGTAAAGAGAGAGAGAGAGAGAGAGTGAGAGAGAGATAGAGAGAAAGACAAATGACTGTTACTACTTCGCTAAAAGACGTAATTCTACATAGAGCCGAGGGTGAGGTAAAATTTTTAAAGCTCACAGCCGTAAATATTTATATCTCTATGCGCGTCTGCATTTTCTCAGATTTTTCGCAATTTTTCCCAGAAGTATGTATGGTTGACAAACGTATAATATAAGAATTGATCCCGTGAAGAAATCTTGACGTTCTCAGCATTTTTGCTATCTATATTCCATTAAAATGGTGAAATAATACAGTTATGACTTGTAAGCAGGAACTCTTCGTAGCATAATCGAAACGAACCCTGACTATCTACATCTTCCTGAAATGAGTAAAGGGCAGGATCTCTGTTTCCACCTGGCAATGACATATTCGCAAAGACGATCGTGTACTACAGATCACGATCGATTATACCTTACTCGGCAATCCAAAGCTATACTTTCCATGACTGGGTACGTTCTAGACACAGCAGTGTTCTCTATGGAATTACCAATCGACATGGGATTAGCTACCGTAGTAATCGAGCGACGTAGGGAGTAACGTAGTAATACGTATGTAAATTAGTAGAGGATTTATCGGGCGTGATTAGACGTGGAATAGATACAACACACGTGAGCGCCAACCTAGCCTAACCTTTCTTTCTAGACAACTAAGCACACGTGCTGTTGACAGAACTTCGTACGTTGGCAAAGTACCAGCACTTAGTGCGCCACAAAATTTGAAGGTTAACCTATAACAGTACCTACCATGTAATGAAACATCGATCAATATGGCAGCAGTAGGTACGTGGTGGATTGGACGTTACAGAAAATAGTTCCTAGCGATGAAAAAGGCATCGATTACTACCCTTCTATGGCCTCGTAAATTACATTTCCAGGCTTCCCAACAGCCGGAAGCTCGTGGCTTTGACTGTACTCGAGAGGGTGCGACTTGGCTATCGAATGGGCACGTCTTCATTAATACATCCCCTGCACGTACCGAGGAGACCCTTAAACCGGTTCCTACAGTTCTAATCACAGATATGAATTAACCCTCTTTACGAGCAATCTTGCCGCGGGTCGAACGACCCTCGTTGCGTCGCGATTACTTTTCACCTCCCATAAATGTCCCCGAACTGGGTCGTATGGCTGATGATCCCCTTGCTTTTCGCACGGGAGAGCTATCGCGAATCGAGTACTTTGCATGGCGCCCAACGAGCCGCTAGAGTATCCTACAGGTTCAATGAAACGGCTAGTAGAGAATGATACACCAGGCGACAGACATGGCCTCGGATAATTACATTACGTGGCGAATTAATTAGTTACCGAATCGCCGATTGATTATCTGTGCCATTGAGAGTCAGTGCTTATCGTAGTTTATCGTCATTGATCATGGCCTAAGATATACCAGTCATACCCGACCGGTTCGACGCGTCTTTCAATCGCAAATGGTCAAGGACGATCACCGTCGGCAACTCAGAGCTGAATGCTAATTCCTCTTTTCATCCGGCGTACCGAATTTAACTTTCGGCCTTTTCAGCGTGTCCACCATATCACTATAAATCAATAGCGTGTCATAGCCAATCAAACATTTCACAACAGTGGTTAATAGTCAACCATGCAAAGCTTCAAGATTAATTCGTCTAGGCGGTTTTTCTTGTATGCTATTGTGCTTTAAGACCAAGGCAATTGTTTCGCAGAAAGGACAGGGTGCGTTTCTGTAGCCCTACAATGGCTCTACGATGCTAAAGATACGGTACTCTGTTTGATACAATCGCTTCGTCCTCAAAGGACCATTAATCTAGTGTCCGGTCCTACGGGCTAGATGATGGTAAAGCGTCAGATTTCATAGCGAACAATTAGGACGCCAAGTGAATTTCTGGACGCGCAAGGAGTTACCGAAGAATTCCTTTTCCGTCTTTCAAGAAGAAAACTCGTTGCATAGGGGCGATGAGGTGGGTGAATGTAAAGAGTCGGCGGGGTAGAAAAGAGTCCCCCTTTCTACGGCTATCCTTATCATCGAGATAAGACCGACGTCGTTGTCCTACAGAAATTGCAGAACCCGGATGTAGGTACGCGCGCGCGCAAGCACCAATACACTTGAGTGTACATAGTCACGACTACTGCCGAACTGTATTCGTACCCACAACAGAATCCAGGATCTGCCGTTTCGGCATTTCCCGGCGTGGAAGAGATAAACCTGTAATATGTTGCTGGGAGCGACAGACGTCGTTCCACTCGCCAATAGCTGAGGGTAGGAAAACGTGAAGGGTGAGCTACACCGGATATTGGTAGCGTCGAGATGCCGGATATGTCCACGTGCGCGACGAACCATTCTTTCCAAGTCACATCTCTACTTCGTACATCGCTCGAACAGATTAGTTCGATGATTTTTTTTTATGTCAAAAAAAAAATACTAAATTGCACCGTAGAATAATAGAAATTAAAATTTTATGAAAAAGACAATTCCATAATTTTTTTTTTTTTATTTGAAATATTTCGGGGTAGTTGAACACCCTGAACGGGAACGCTAGCAACAGGTTTTTAAGATGGCCTAGGCCCACGTGAGGTATAAATTTTATTATTCTAATCGCTGATCCGCGCGTAAGATTTACTCTTCTCCCTTTACCGAGGTATGTCGTGATTTAACAATTTAACGGGCTTTAGGTAACGTTCGCACTTCTCATGCCTTTTTCTCTCTCTTTTCAATGGTTACGACCTTGTGCTCCTTGTTCTTGCTCAGACTTTCGACTGTTTAGTGTTTTATGTCGTCGTGCTTGGGAATGGAACGCCCCTATTTACATTACGTTATTTTACGCTCCGACGCCGTTGAGATTTAGGACTGCGCCGTTCCCCGTGGTTATACGTTTTGGAGATTCGAGCATCGGTCACGCGGAGATCTGCATTGCTAACGCGGCGTCCCATTTTCGATTTCACTTTCGAGTTTCTATTCCATTTATCGGCGGATGATCGAACGCCGCTTTCCAGTCCCGGTGTCCCCATCCGCCAAGAAAAATACTTACGGACCTGTAGATTTTCCAATTGACGCAATTTCTCTTTGATACAACCAATCCTCTTGGGCACGATAACGAAATGGATCCAGTTCTCCAGACTCCAAAATGGTATTTTCTATATATACCCGCGACACAGCCATTTGTAACTCTCCACGCGAGAAATCTTTTGTCGGTACTTATACGAGCATATGTACATACATGTATATACATACCTGCTAAAATCATACGGGTACCAGGATGCAACGCAGTTCTATCTATTCAACGTAACTCCCCCATGACGTCACTATGCAATTACAACAATTGCATGAGTCTCTATGGGAGTGTCAAAGTGCAGTGATCTTGTCAGTCATTGGCACTTACGTAATATATTCTCAAGATGTTTTATCGGTGAAGGTCATCGACTAGAGGAATCGAGACAGACGGAACGAGCAGGCATTGGAAACTCGGGTGCAATATGATTCCTACCTTGACTCAGGCTGCACTCATGGAATATGCATGACATGCTAATGCACCTTGTACCTAATCTAATTATACAGCTCCATGCGAACCGCCCAGCACCCCTAAGCCTACCAACATTCATCCCTTACATCCATAATAGTGGAGTCAACAATTTCTAACCCAGCCATGCGCGTAATACATATTGCTAAAAAGAGGTTTTAACAAACGCCATATAAACTTAAGTATCCCTGTCGGATGCACTTTTACCGCTATATATGATTCCTATACCTTATTGCAAATCTATTTTACTGCCTACATATTCACATGGTATGCGGAAATATACCTGCTAGCAGAATCGTACGCTGGGATTGATTCTAGATTCGTTCCCTATTCTAGAAACTTTATGTGCTATGGTTACCTTACTGGTACGCATACACGAGTACGTCGATCTGAAAATATTGCGCGGTGGAGCGTGCATGATAATTGCTGCCAAATGTCACGAAGTATATGTTACATGTAACGGGATCGCTTACTGGGTACGCGTGCACGTGTGTCTATGCAGTTTGCATCCGTAAGAACTGCGCGTCAATATTGAAATATCACATGTGTCTTGAATAACTCTAATTGGATTCCTACGTACTGTCATGGAACTGATTAGAACGCTCGACAGACTCGAGGAAGATTTTCGAATTGGACAGAACGGCAAGTTTTCCGTCAGCGTGAAAGTTTAACGAGAAACTTCTCAAAGCCATCCGGAAAGTGTGTGCGGTAGGTTAGGTAACTGCTAGGTAGGTACGCGAAGACTCGCGAAAAGCCAACTACTTAAACAGTTCCTGCATCCGTGTCGATCTCAATTAGTGCCCCTGCCGGAAGTCGAAGTTTCCTTGGGTGGTTTGCTTGGTTTAAGGTGTGCGAAATGGATGCGTCGGAGTTTTCGACTATACACGATGATGGGTACGAAAGTTGACGGCCGACGAATTGACGATTCGTTAACGTATACACGTTTTCCAGAGACGTTCAGCTTCGCTCGAGCATGACTGATTCAGTGAATTACCGACCGAGAGGGCTCTTTGGTCTATCGGAAGGAGGAGCGAACGAACCCACCAAGGAGTTCGTTCCTCCTGCGGAATACAAGGAGGTCAATGTACCGCATTGTCCTGGCCCTTCACTTCTCAACGGAACACACCGCACTTCACTTTCACACTCTCGCCTCGTAATTGGCAGACGTTACTAAAAGTTACTCTGCCGTTGAAGCGGACTTAGACACACTCAAGGATCCACGGCGTGGGCCACTCTGCACTGTACTGGTTAATGATAGGAGAGGGTACCCTGTGTTGGAAGAGGGTGCATGTTGGGAAAGCACATTGTATTTCAGTTGTTTTTTTATTTTCTCTATTTTCTTTGTCTTTACAA
The DNA here is from genome assembly GCF_000341935.2 of Cephus cinctus. Classification (NCBI taxonomy): domain Eukaryota; kingdom Metazoa; phylum Arthropoda; class Insecta; order Hymenoptera; family Cephidae; genus Cephus; species Cephus cinctus. The sequence goes on along the minus strand of NW_014334164.1, from coordinate 30,691 downwards.
AGCACGTATACGCGGGAATTCAGACTTATAGAACATTCTTCTTTGACAATCTGGAAACGGTATTTCTGGTGGATATTGGACGCGAGGTTATCGATTCTTCGATTTGCAAGTTTTATCAGATGTTCAGAATATATTTCAGAGTAAAGATTCGATTGGCGTAAATAAAGTGATGTTTCTTTAATTGGGATATTTTAGTAATTTCGATCGACTTTTATGGACGTTATCGTTATAATTTCCGTTAGTGGAGAAAATAGCTCAACAAACTATTAGGTCTTGCAGCGAGATATGCTTATGTATGGTTGGTTCTCTTTGTATTATCAATGTTGATATTTTTGCATTTGATTATCCGTGCTCGGGGGCCTACTGAAATAGTAAGAGGTATTGACATTCCCTGAGGAGTAGTTGGAAAATCCGGGACAGTCGTTTTACTTCGGGTGGATTACATAGGTACTACCTACATGCAGTGGGACAACCTGTCGTATATCGTTCATCGAACGTAATAACGTTATTTCGCCATTTTCGTTATTGCCCGGCGTAGCCACTTCTATAGCCATCTAAATGTGCTCGGCGCGTACAGAATATCTTTCCTTTATATCCACGTCGGTGACTCGTAGACTCTGTGCGAATGTAAATCAAGGTTTTGTACGAACCAAGTGTCTCTTTTGTAAGGCCAAATTTCGCAATTTTTCGTGCAACAAGATATTGCACACGCGCATGGCGTTTCGTGGAAACAGCTTACAGCGTCTTATGAAATAAAAATATTTTACAAAGTTGTTTGATACTTTTGATATTAGGAAAGAGCGCAAATAAACCATAGGAAACTTGTGGTACACACAAGCAAGGAAGGTTAGGCGATCGTTTCCTGTGCCAAGTGTCAGATATTTTCGGAGCATTCTGCTAAAAATACGTGTACCCAACAGGTTGTGGTTAGCTGCGAGTTTCAGATAGTTGCATTTAACGTCCGCGGGACAAGACCTTGTCAAAAGATCAGAGCTCCGAAAGTCATTAATTTTCAAACCAAAATCCAAGGTTTCTTTTGTTTTTCTTATAAGCAAAAGCCTCCTCAAGTTACCTGCGAAATTGTGTATAAAATTATCTGTTAATTAAACACTGATTATGACATCATGACGAATTTCACAAGTTGTACTGAAAACCTCAATTCCGAACACGAAAACTTGCTTGAACAGCTCTCATTTCTCTGAATGTCTATACGATTCTACTAAACGAAATTATTATTCTTTTAATTACACTATCTATTAGAATTACGTAAAAGGGTTTACTTCCTCGTTCGAAGCCGTTTACAACGAATTCCCACGGGTGTGAACAACGTAATTTATTGTATCGAGCAATGCGCTTCGATTGGAGCCCTGTAATGGTCACTGGCTGGTTTAATCGATGACGAGCGGGCGAGCAGCATGAGAAAACAAAACGAAAGTCCATTAAAACTATTTAGATCGAGCAGCCTAATAAATCGAGCGCGAAAGGGTGAACTTGACTTGATCACAGTATGCCATTGAAAAGCAGTTTCATTCGTACACTACGAGCAGTGGTTGAGCTACGAAACTAAAAGCGGCCCAATGAAACCGCACGGAACGCTTAAACCTCACTGTTGAAAAGAGTTTCATCCAAGTTATCCGCTGGAGTTTCGTTCCGAAACCCCAGAAGGGTAAATCCATTCGGACTCGGCCATTGTAATAATTTACGGTGAGACTTCGCAGTCTCTCATGTGCATTACTGTATCATGCTGTTTTAAAAGGGTCTACGTCACGAAATTGAATATGAACTTTTAATCCCATTGTGAAACATGCCAAATCCAACGTTACCCGTTTCATCATCGCCCATATAAGGTCTATCTATAAATCGTCGATATACGTATACTCTCGCGTGTGCATATTTTACCGCACTGGCATGATTTTTTAGCTAAGTACAGCATCAATAACTTTGATGGACTGGCTTATCAGTGTTGCTGTTGTGAAGATACCCTCGAGCATGCTGAACGGTGAATACGATTCAAAGTACTGTGTGCTGTCTCGCTAACGTGCGTACGCGGTGCATGCTGTACTATACCGTATAGAGATTCTTTCCTACAGGCAGTATTGTTACCTATCGACTTGTTGACCTATTGATTCTTGATAGACTGACCCGTTCAATCAAAGCTTCTTCTATCGACATCGAGTCCAATGTGATGCATGGTGAAAGTTACACGAGCTTTTCTTTCGTCTCTTAGACTACGACAAAAAAAGTAACGAGTTAAGCAGCTGCTGTTGTCAGCGAGTTCATAATAGGCGTTCTGATTGCCGGGGGTGCAAGATGATCATCATCTGGGGACAGGCCGATCTGGGGGATACCTTTAACGTGCCCTTACTTAGAGCCAGGGAGGCGGGCCATCAAGTTAAAACGATCATTAGAGATACTGAGGTTTACCTACCCTCTCGCACTGTTCCACCTCCGCAGTTTAATTACTTTTAGATTGTACATTTCGCTTTCTCGAGCTTAGGGTAAAATCAACCCTTTGTCACAGATTTTGCTTTACGTCCATTTGCATCGAATCGATACAGCCTTACTTGCCTTTCTCTCGAGCACACGTGTAAATATATATTTGCAACTCGCACAATCTGCATTTCCGCTTTCAATTTATCCAGCACCGGCTGTTTGCGTTCCTAACGGATGTACTGCTGTAAATACAATAACAGTTCGTACGGTACTTCTCGTGTCTTTTCTTGGTTTAATCGCAATTTCCGGTCTGGTCACACCGCATGACGTCATACTGATTTCCATATGGACGCAAATGTTATAATTTCGTCACTGCGTTTTTGGCCAAATAAATCTCTATCTACGTTCACGTAAGACGACTAATTATCCTGTCGAAAGTTATAAATTTTAAATATCACGAACTCATAACTTGATAAACTCCTTCATCGTATAATTAATTGAAACAATGCGTTACACAGGGTTGATAGGAGAGAGAAAGGCCAGCTATGAGGACAGTGATGCGAATGGCGAGGAAGTTTGGGCAAGGGGTGAACTTACTAAGAACGGCTTTTGTGCCAACGTTGGCTAAGGAATGGGATACCGGGGGACTAGAGAGATACTAAAACACGATGAGGGAATGCAGGGATTAAATGGGGACACCGGAACGTTTATCATCCTTCGCATGTGTCTACGCACGCAAATGGCTAACCCGTATCAAACTTGAGAATCAACATCGACGAGATGAATCGATTTTCATCGACTTGCCATAGATTCTCAATAAATCCTGTCTGCGTCGTTGCCACTTCCGGTATAATTAATTATCGAATCTCCATGGGTCATCGTGTTTAGAGTTTAGGAGTTCGTTTAGGTATATCGAGCCAATCATCACCCAGGAAGCTATCGATGTTCCCCGTGTGGGATATCGTGTTTATGTACTTATCTTATGGACGGAGGGACGGATTGGCGATTCCAAATGAATTGCATTGATCGCCATGGAAACTCCGTGAGGTTGCTGATGCTTTTTTGTCTCGGTTGGGATTCAATGAATAGTAGGCAATTTCCAGAATCGAGAAGGAGAACGAGCTACTGAACCAGAATCTTCTTCGAGTAGGTATCTCCACCTTTTTCTTCTTCTTTCTCCTCCTTCAGATTCTTAGATACCACATTAATCTCGATTCTCGTTTCAACCTCCCATCCTTTTTATACCTTATTTACCCTTACCAACTCTCCTCTACGTGCTGCGTTCGTCTTCCTTTATCTTACCTCTCGTTCCTCCTCTCCCGGTGTCCCATCATCGAATCCTCCTGATACATATAGAGCTACGAGCACGTACGGACATATTGATCACACGCTCCGTTGCCCGCACGGAAAAGGTACGACGCGTCATCACACATATGCGGATCGAGCGACTTGTCCGGATAAAAAATATCGTTGATAGGTATAAGAGTTCGATGAGAGGACTTAAGTAGACTGTATGAGAATCGTTTATGTATATTCTTTTTTTTTTTTTTCCTATCCAAATACGTTTTTATAGAACAGTTCCTATAAGTCGTACGTTAACATTAGCAATAGCAGCCCTGATAGGTCTCTACAAAATTTATACACCATATACATATATACCTTTCGTGAAATTACATATTCCATATAGCTACCTTTCGTATTCTTGAAGTGTACCTCGACTTCTTCCACTTTCTCCGCCTCGTAACGGGAACGCTTCCGCGTCTAAAGTCGATAGATTTTGAATATTAATAAGACGCCTGTTTTATGACCGAAGGGACGCGTTGCCCTTCGCTGTAAGTATCATATCATTCTCCTTACGATTCATTCAACGTCGACAAAGGATATTACCGATAGTTTCCACCCTCGACTTCGTTTCTTCCTTTCTCCAAGGACCGACCTATTTTTACGCTCACATATTCTCTTCGGCTGTTGGACGATAAATTCTCTACTGCACGGCGCAGCTAAGCCGGAAAGACTGGTTGAAGATCGCAAGGTCGGTCACTGCACCCAACTCAACTGCAATCCCGGTAATCATCCGCTTTGTACACACTGTCCTCGTTCGATACGGTGGCTGCACTTCTCTCCAAGAGAATACTTTTTCTTGATTGACCGATAGGCTTATCTCAGCCTCAAGCCTATTCTCAATGGAATAAACTGGTGAAGGTTTTTGCTATTGCTGGAACGTTAGGAATGAGACAGTATCGCACGATACAATTCTGTCAGATCCATGTAGGCTAGAGCCGTGCACTCTAATTCGAACGATAAATTGTTGTAGGATTATACGGTTAAAAAATGTAATATATAATTTTTAGTATGTAACACGACGTATCTGCATGTAAAATTTAATAGTCGTGCAGTTGCTTTGAGCGCAATTACGGAAACGAGTAATATCCTACTAATTTCATTGTACTGGAGGAATATATCGTGCAGTTGTGATACGCGAGTAAAAACCGTGCTCGTAATGTTTATTTTATATTTTTATTGCGGAATCCTCATTCGTACCCGGCATTCTCCCATTTCACAGTTAGGTTCGATTGCCGGAGCCCATTACAGAGACTGATTTGGCAGAATAATCCGCGCCACCTATATGACTGTACATATAGTAGCGGGTGACAGTGTAAACCGCAATGATCTGTATATACTAGGCTCAAATCGTAAACACAATTCCTGCGTCCTGGTGTTGCCTCCTTGTTCCTCTACGTTTCCGACCCCTCGTGCCTTCGAACTGGGGTTGAAAATCCGATATAACTCCGTACCTAAGTCATCTACCCACTGCCCGCGGAAATGCCACCCCAAGGTATAACTCGCTTTACGACGAGTTTTAACGTAACTGTCCTTCACTTCGTCTTTTTAGAAAAGCATATTACCTAGCATTACGATGCACTTCGATCGTGGAATTCACATCAACGTGTAATCTCGTAACGTACCTTTTGTGGCTTTTGTTTCAATAAACTTTTTCTTTATAGTAATACCAAGTGCTATGGATACCAGGCAATTCTTTGCATAGTAACTGTATACGTTAAGACTCGAATGATTTAGTTTGATGGAAAAGTTGAGAATTCGTACTTTGAAGAGTTTATTGGGAAACGTCAATAGCGCACGCTGGTGCACTCGAGTCTCGACGATGCCGACGGAGCTCATAGCGGGAACTTTGACTTATTAAAAATATTATTCGTCCTTATCGGATGCAGTGGTTGCGTTACAGACGCAAGTGCAACAGATATTTACGGAGCGCATGTTCGTATATAAGACGCCTATATACGTAATGCTCGACCCCGTTTTCAAAGTTGCGGTGACTAACAAAAAGTTAAGGAGAGTTTCTAGAACGTCTTCGTTATATTATAACTTTCATTGTGATAAATAATTCTCTGCTCTTTCCTGCACTCGCGCTTCTGTACTCTGACCCTTCTTGCAGTGTACGGCCAGTCCTCAGGGTTTCATGGTCCCCTCAATTCGCCGAGGCTTCCTCGAAGCGTTTGTTAATTGCTGGATTCAGAGTTAAATTTACTGTACTTAATTGCTATCCATTACGGTTTTAATGACCGTATGAGGCAAACACGGAGGGAGGGCACGTCCTATCCGCAACCTGGTCGCCTCTCGTAGCTTCCACGGCGTGATAGAGCAACAGTGATCTTTTTACGAAAAAAAAATAAAATAAAAGGAAACGCTCGTCGCACCCAGGGTCTTCCTCTTTCTCGTACCCGGCTCGTAGCTCAAATCTGTAGAAAGTTGAGAAAAACATGCATGCCATATGAAATTCCAGCCAAGTGCGGGCACACATTGCTAACGGCATATTCATTAATCTTGCATATACAACAGGAAAGCATTCGATTTTGACAAGTTTCGTGCACGCTCACGAGTCTGCCGTTTCTGGGCACGACGTAGGCGATACGTCAATGAAAGGCGACGGGGTAAAGTGCTTTACACTTTTGTGCGTGATTATCGTGGATCTTGAACACTCGCCTTTCCGAGACTCTTTTACGTTATATAGCGAGACGCTAAGCGTTATTGGGCCAGTACCGAAGTACATTACGAATGAACCTTTTGCTGAATATGCAGCTCGGTGGTATCGGAGACATTAAAAATGTCACGTTTGCATAATAAATACATGCAGGTCATTATCTCCATGCAAATACACTGCGATTATTCCCACCGTCCAAGCCGTGCGCGCGCACTGCTGGGGAGACGCGACAGGGGAAAAGGAGAGATACGCTAGGGGTGAGATTAAACTGAGTGCAAATATTTAATTAAAAGCAGCCAGTGCGCATGTCCATGCCACTTTATGGAACGAATATAATTTCCATAGTGAAAGCGTCGAGCACAACTTTGATGCGCTTTTGTGTTTATACCGTCATATGAATATCCGTTGAATTTTCAAATATTTAGCATACCCTCGTAGATTTCATTGTTTCTAGATTTTATTTTGCGCCATAGGAAAATCAATAGAAACAAACGTTTTATCTCTGTTAGATTTTCTCCTAGAATCATATGCAGTACTGCATGAAATAAAGTCTAGGATTACGGTATAGTACACGTATAGATGTACTAGTAGATGCATAGAGAAACTGACAGAGAGAGAAAGAGAAATTGAAGGTAAGATCTATTTCTCCCGTGTCAGAAGCGGGATATGCTGCCCTTTCACATTTGTCTATGATTTGCATGATCGAACGGCGCCTTCGTGTTTCATGTTCACGTGGCCGTTACCCGAGCTCTCGCGATTTACAGGGAATGTAAATTTATTATAGTCGCTTCGCTCAAATGAGTATAGAGGATATTGTACAGGTAGCTCATTGGTAGTATAAAGGAAAGAAAAGAGCGCGATACAGTCAAAGGAAGTAGGAGAGGTATAAGGCCCATCTCTCTGGGACTTACTGTTAGGAAAAGCGAGTGTACGACAAAGAGGAAACGAAGGAGAAATCGTGGTAGAGAGAACGAGATAAGAGTAAAGGAAGTAGGGAACGGATGCGGCAGGCGGTGAAGTACACTGGAAAACTGCTAAGTGCCGCGGAGGTGTGTGTTAAGTAGGTGAGGCATTGTTCTGTCGGCCTTGGATCTAATTATTCCCTGGAAGCGGCGAATGCACGTAGCGGACGGCGTGGATAGACGCTTTAACGTGTACAGGTAGGATATATCTATAGGTGTAGAGATATTTACCAGAGACTCGGCGAGTACAGACAGGAAATTAAATAAACGAATCTATATCAATCGTACATCAAGCTGCGTTACGAGCGTCGAGAAATGTCCGAATTAGCGGTTTATAGGAACGCTACGTGCATAAAGCGTATTACGATGCATTGTAAACATGAAGGATATATCGACAATAGTGGTGCTCCCATTCGAGGACACGTTCTGCGTTTCCTATTAGCCGGTATTGTGTCATCGGACTAAACAGTTTGACTATGATTTAGCTAGGAAATGTATGGGAATAGGCTACCTTCAGTTCTGTACTGAACGTGTCAGGCCATTAGCTGCCAATCGGGTAAAGCGCGTCTAAGGACTCGTCGAAATTAATCATCCATTAGAACTGTTATACGTCCGTTCGTGTTCTACTTCCGTGGAGTCAAGGTAACGACTGAATCTTTAATAATGGCTCGAGCTTCATTCCCTTCCGTTTAATTTCCACTTTTCTCTTTTCGTCTTCTTATCATCCCCTTTCTTATCTTTACTCTTATTCTCGTGGGTATAATGGCAGAATTATCTGGCGCACAGAATTCCTTCAGTACGCTACTGAGGTAGGAGCACTGTTTGCGTGAACTTTCAAACTTAAACCGTCAAATTGATTTGAAGTTATGAAGTCTACGAGGACTCAGAGAATCGTGATACTCCTAGCCAAGTTTGCCATATAGTAGCCGTGAAAGTCTCAACCGAAGCAATGACCAACTGTGACCTCGGTGAGGCTTTGGATCGTGCTGTATTATCGGACGAGTTTTCTCTGGCTTTATCGAACGGATATCGATTCCAGAATACAAGTTAGCAACAGCGGAGCATAAGAAAATACATGTTAACGTTTTCGTCATTCGTCATGTTAGATTATGAAATACTGTGTAAAACGGAGGCACAAGGCCTATCAAAATTTCGGCAAGGGTCTATAGCGATGGGACCTGGATTGGGAACGAGGGGGAGGAGCCTGGGGTAGAAGTGAGTCGCGCTATGAATACGAACGCATAAGCACGTATAGTCTAGATCAAGTTCCTTTGGAAGTCTTAACTGTGTTTTCATTTTTATCGAAAATCCTACAACAGTTTATATGCCTCTTCTTCTTGTATCGTAATAAATATCTAAAGGAACCAGTCGAAGGATCATCCTACGTACTTTCAACTCCAGACTTTATTAATTTTTTTTTTCTTATGATTTCACATGCTATTCATATATTCCCATCTGCTTTAGGTCGACTTATGGTTGCGATTGACGTTGCCTTTGTGAAACACAAAATCCTCCTTGTGCTCAAGCTCTCAACGAACTTTAACAAGTTTTATATTGCCACGAGAGCGAACGTACCATCCAACCCACTGTAATCTCATTGAGATGGCTCAGTAGCTTTCGTGGCGTTACGTAGATGGCGACCCCGTCAGTTTTCCTCCCAATCCCGTCTCGTCTTTCTACGTTTTTCTTGAACGACGACTACGTTTCGCTTCACACTTTGACAGAGACGAGTGCTTGCGCAGAAAGAGGATGATGACGACGTTCACGCGATCTTGAGAAACCCTTCGCATTTCCTCGCGCCTGTCGACAGACTCTACAACCCTCGTTTAACCCTGTCAGCTGACACGAAGTTAAGATAAAAAAAGTTTACTTAATTGGACGAAAATAAATTACGCTAACAACTTTGGAATTGAGAGATCTATCTGAATAATCAATTTAAAGATAAAAAAAAGTACGTTACTTATTTTCATTCGAGGAGATTAAATTTCTCACACGAGCTGTCTCGCAACTCAACTTTATTACACGAAACTCTATATAACTCATTGTTCCATATATAATATCATACCGTGCATGGTAACTAATTACACTTCCCTTACGACATGTAAAGTCCCGCGAACGAACGTTACGCGGGTGGCTTTTTGTTATAAAACGTTAATGACTCGCCAAGTTCTTCAGCGACGTCGGACACATTTTATATCATCACATGCTGTATAGGTTTATCAAGCGTAACCGGACTTGGCAGATTCAGGTCGCTTAACTCACCTCATATGGATACTTTACTCTCCATGTATTATATTTATACTACGAGGAAGTTGCATATTCCTCAATAATTTTATAGTCGCCTTATATGTATTGTTTTTCATATTCTGTATGATAATCATGTTCCTAATCATATAAATTACATGTACCTGAATTCTTGAGTACATTAGCGTACCTTCTCATGAGACACAAGGAAGTGTAGATAACTTCATACGCAATCTGTTGCAAGTTAACATTAGCTTGTCCCTGCAAAATCAACAATTTAAAAGAACTCTGAGGAAGAAATGGAACTTATCCTAAGAATCCTTCTCGTTTCATGTTATTTAATGGTCGTTGGTTGAGAGGTACCTACGCATCAATGCTATAAGAGGATCAGATCGTAAACGTTAATGAGTCTTTGTTTTCCTTTGCCTAGCTGGGTGGCAAGGGACGCGGTTAGCAAGCACAAGGAAGTGACGGATACGGCGAAGGGTGGTCGAGAAGTGGATGGTGAAACTGGGGGGAATCCGTGGAGAAAACCGCTTGGCAAAAGAACTCCGGGCACCCGAGACTCGAGGGGGTTGGGATGTATAAAATTAAATAATAGGATAAAAGGAAAAGAAGGTGATAACTGGAAAGGGGTTGAGCTCTTAACCTCCGTCGACATTCGTAAACCCTCTCGCAGGACGCAAAGCGAACGACTGGTGTCCTTCTGAGTTTTATAAAGTTCCCAAGCAACTCCCTATATTTCCTAAAAAACTCGTCGTACCACCTTTCAGTTCTTTTACAAAGTGAGATTCGGCAATTAAAATATCAAAACTATACCGTGTGGCCAGTGTCAATGGACTTGGGAGTCGTTTGACAGTTTTTCTCAAATTTTTTGCTTCGCGGATTAATGCATCCTCGGCTGCTTGAACGTTGATACAGAAGGGAAAATCGGGTAAGTAATTGAAGAATGTACGGACGATAATGAATGTTGAAGGAAATGACGCAACGGTACGACCCGACGAAATTAGACGTGACTTGCAATTAGCGTTGCGATTGCCACGCAGATATACCTTGTACCGTGCTTCATGAAACGGACGCACGAGTGTACGTGGCTGGGAGTAAGTAATTGGAAGTTGCCGCGAGTCGAGGAATTTGGGGTCATTATTGCCGTGCGAGAGAGGATCGCGCAGCACAACGGTTCCGAAGATTAAGTAAATCGCGAACAGAACATTTTGCCGTTTGCCACTGAATAATGTACCGTTATGAATACAGGAGGATAAAGACCCCGACGATAGGACACGCTACCTCCTCTGCCATTCGCTTATTATTCCCTTCCGCATAGTCACTATGAGCGCTAGATTACGAGCAGACCTGTCAGCTGCGAATGACAAGGAAAAACATAAAGGATAATCCGAAAGCCCCAGGAATCTTGTTTCTGTTAAATGCACTTTAACATTGCAACATTCCCGTGATTCAGACCTGATAAAAGGCTTCTGTTACTTCGGCTTCTTCACGTAATATCACACGATTAACCGAACAACGTGCTTCGCATGGCATGGAACATGCATATAAGATAATAGAGAATATGCCGATCGAGAATATACTTTTTTCTTGTCACTTCTTAACCGTCATATCTCAATTCTCAATTATATTCCCTATACTGTGTACCTTCTCAATGTGTTTTAAATATATCACGAGTTTTAGATATAATGTTAAAATATTCTCTCTTGTCTATTCTCACGCTCGCAACTGCCGTGCAAATTCACACTCCGGTGAATCATGGGTTTTCAAGGACTGAGTTAACCCACGTCCAACCGTCGTCTTTGTGCGCATTCCATTTATGTTCTACGCGGGGCTGCTTTACACTCATCCCTCTCCTGCCTTCTTTAGTTTACAAACCCCTGTTCTGGATTGGTATACCTATTCGCTGTGCTACTAGGGGTTAGAATCCGGTTAAATAAACCTACGGATGTTTTACTACGTGTATGCGATAGACTTGCATTTGCTTGCTAGCATTTCTTTTTTCGCAGGAAAAAGTATAGGAATCGGGTTTGTATATGATTTTCTTGATTGTAACATTCCCTCTTGGCGCTTTAAATGTTTATATCGTGCTAATGGCCAATTTCAGGGAACAAAGTTGATAAAGAGAAGGCACTTCGTTTCCTGGAGGGAAATGCTCTTAATTACGATCAGAGCATTATAAAGAAAATAGAGTTTAGTAACGATTTCCTTGTTAAAGCTGCTTCGTGGTCGATCCGTGCTAAAGAACGGAAATAGGCGAAGCTATTTCCTTTTCCTTCTCCTTATTAGCGTAACGTTGCTTGGTTCTTTTCTCGCGCTTGGCTTCTCTCTGACCCTATTATGTCTTCTTGTAGTATCGTTACGGGATGAATGCTAAGTTTACAACCAGCTACTATGAGCTTACATTACTTTTATCCTTATTAATTTACATTTTAAGAATTTCTACAGGCTCGCCAACGTTGATCTCTGTTATATGACTCATTTAAAGTTCTTAAAGTCACGTGATATTATTCTACTCACGTATATTTATTCAGTCTCGTTTACACAGGAATAATTTTTTTTTTCGCGAAAAACATATATTTCTGAAGGTTACAAACGACCTACGATCTATCATTCATACTTGAGTCATCAAACTGAATGATGAACTTCTAGGATGTGGTAGGTCAGTCATTGTTCTATCCTAGCAAAGCAATTGGGTCACAGAGCGACTCGAGAAACGAAGAGGGCGTGTTTGCTCAAGGTATTTAATCCCTCGATAAATCTCTCCCTTAGGAACAGGATAGTCGGCAGGGTAGATTGGAGGAGGTACGAGATGAGAAGAAAACAGAAGAGCCGCAGGGTCAGGGGGGAAGGTTGGAAAGGGTCAACATTTGCTGAGTGAGCGCCGTTGAAACTTTCTCGCGTGATCAATATTAAAAGAGGCTAACTAATGATGCCGTTACTGGTAAACTCGTCTCGTCTCTTGCAATTAATGTTTTTAGCATTTGGCAATTATTTTTTTAGAAAGTCAAGCAACTAATGGAACCACGTTACTTTATTAATGTTACAGTATATCCTTCGATACTATATGACTGTACAAGTATATTCGCACGTCTCGTAGTCCTACCTTTTCGATTATCGAGTGAAAAACCAACGGAAAACTTTCGTCAGCTTGTCTCTGGCCTTGCCACCAAGATCAATGCTTCTCGCAATTCCTGCCGTTGCCAAAATGCGAGGGTGCGAATGGCCGCGAAGTGGCGAGGGACAGAAAATTCATTGTGGAAGAAGGCCGGGCTGCGTTGTTTCTGTCACAGATGTATTTGTTGCGAAAGCAGACTAAAGCTGAGTAGCGTGGCAAGGAGTGGAGTAGCGGGCTCGTTTGAGCGAGACTCGAGTGAACTAAGCCGGAGCACACGGATAACTCCCATTTCCATTAGTCTTATTGCTTACATACAAGCGCAACGTTGTGTTCAAGCATCCAGCGTCTAGACAAACTCGTTTTCGCGAACTCGACGTCTTTTAAACTGCGGGTTTATCTGGCTCAAGATGTTACGTTTAGACGCCTTTTTATTCCACGAACGACGCTTGACTTTGCCGTTACGTGAATATGACTTTTAATTGACGAGGGTGGGGTTTTATCGGGATTTTGAACCTCCAAGAAAGTTCCAAGAGTCTCGGACACGATGCCATCGTCTTTATCCATCTGAAAATTATTCATCGGATTCGGTTTGAATGCTCGAATAGAACTTTTCGAGATCTTTTATCCGACGATTCTTCTGCGACGCGTTTGCCGTCATAAGTATTTTTAAAAGGGTTCGTACGTTATGATTTCTCCAGAGAAAGACCTTGAGTGTATCGGGTAAGCTTCGTGTCACCGAAATGACCCCGCTTTCCGAGAAACATCTATATCTCGTTTGATCCCCGTATCTCGGGCATTTCAGAAATTCAATCGCGGCGCAGAGAATTGCTAAATAAACGTTAGAATCCAGTACTGGTTTTTTTTTTTTTTTTTTTAAATATCCAAACCTAGAAAACCCACGTTAAATATATGCCTCGATTCACAGAGACTCTCGCAAATTGTTTTTCCCTAGTAAACGCAGAACTACAAAAATCTACATCATATGCATATACGTCTATGCTAAAAAATGCAGCTCAGGTTCCCAAGAGCTTTTATATTCAAATATTGACTGTAGTCAGCATCTTTTTTCTATTTCAATAAGAAAACGGGTCAGAAGGCTTAGGCAATACATTTAAATAATTGAGTAGGTATCCTCGTTAGCCACGTAAGAATTTCTCAATACGTGAAATCGTGGCTGCCATAAGACAGACAGACGTCCGTGAAAACGTCAGTGGATTGGAATAAGAATCGAATAAGACGGAAAAGAGAGAATAAAGTAGAGAGGTACTTTAACTAGTACGAAAGGGGGGGCTAGCATTGCTCCTAGCTGACTGGGGGGCAATCCCTCCATGTTGCCCCTTCTGCAAGGGTGTGCGATATTGATTCTCGCCCGGCACTTCCACTTCCACTTCTATTGGCATAGTCGGCTCTTACTCGGCATTCTATGGCTTCCTGTGCTATATGTTTACAGCTTTCCAATACCTTCGTCTTCTCTTATGCATCGTTACTGCCCATTGTGACTCTACATCTCAATGAACACTGCAACAGCAGTGCGCACATGATCGGCACAATATCACAATCAGAGATATATCGAACAGCTCGTTATACCGCGGGATTATTATCGTCCGAAGGAATCGCCTTCTCGTGGATGACGATGAGGATGACGACGACGTTACCTACTTATCCCAGTAGTAAGGAGTAACATTCGGATGGTACGATGCGCGAATGACTGTACGAATTACCATAGCGTTCACTCAGCGATTCTAATGTCTGCGATGATACGTCTATCGACTCTATGCACAACGGGAAAACTTTTAATCGTGAGATAAACCGGGGCGCTAATGATTTTACAGCAGGGACTCGCTGGAAAGGTTAGCCAGGAGGTAATCGTGGCTGTACATATCGGCATTTCGTGTAATCTCGTAATTAACGATATCGGGACGGGACATCTAAATCCAACGCCGTCTATTAAGTTAGCCAATAGAGTTTCATTCATACAAATGTGCAATGCACTGTGGTAACATGTATCCTGTAGGAAAGTGAAGCCCCAACAAGCGTTAACGGCGAAGCATGATTAAACATGGTCAGACGGTTATAGGGCGAATTTGTTAAATGAAAGCAACACGTGCTATAGACTTGCTATCGAACGTAATTCCTACCGGAGGTAAAGTATTCTCTCTTTTTTACTCTCAATGCGGAAACACTAAGCGCCCGTAAAACTTTAATTCATCGGATAATACCAAGTCTCTGCGAAACGGGGTTAAAGTGCGGTTTTATGGTCGAGGCCATGTATGGGAAGGACGGCGAAGTTAATACGATAAGCTCGCCTCAGCTGAACGCGCGGACGGTGCCAGAATTTTCATTATGTTTGCCCAATTACGCTTGTAGAACGAGGTTTGGGAAAGAGTATGTACTTGCCATATGTTAAAAAAAAGTCGAAAGATTACCCCCCAGTCTGTGTCGTTTTTCCAAGTCTTTCGTTTCTTTTTAGAAGACACAACGGATTTATTTTAAAGGGTGCAATAACCATGTTGGAGCCTCTTAGGATGCTGGGCTGCCTAGCTGCAACCGGGAGCGTCTGTGTATGCTGGACTGCTAGGGCTGCAAAAGCTAAGATCAAGAACACGTAGACTCTAAAATCTATGACGAGTAACACCTAGAATCCAAATTGGAATATGTGGGATTCCAGCTTGTAATAAGAAATTATATTGCAATATGTTTTATCTACCATGTACGGTGGGAAATGGAAAAAAATTAATGATGGTCATACTTATCAGATTTTCGAAATCGTGCACCGTTTCACCGCAAACCACAAACGTACATCTTAGCTAATGCACTCTGTATATACCCAGTTTAAGAAATGGTCAACGCTCGAGAATCATAGATATGATTTAATTAACTCTGGGGTTATCCTATACGGGAATCTCAGCTGCTTAAAGTTATGTTCACTTTGCAAGAGCGTCGGTTCTCTCGCTTCCCAAGTTGGCATCACACCGACACTGTGTGTCTCCGTATAATGATCTTATCTGCTCTCGAGCACAGCCAGAGAGATTAATAACGCAAGATCCAAGTCGGTCCGATGCCAACCAATACGATACGAGCAAGTTGCGTGTGCTCGTCGGACAAATACAAGACAATGAAGATTAATGCCTCCTTGCTCACAGTCCAACCCCAATGGCCTCGCTAACTTGCTCTCTTACCAGTTCGTGCCTTCGTTTGGTTTTGCTCTCTGTAAGTGCGGCTTTCGCAAAACAAACTATACACGGCATGGTTGCGTGTGTGATTCTTACTGTGGTTAGTTTTCATCTCAGTTTCTCCTGACCTTAGACCTTGTCATTTTGATTTCTTGCTCACCTTGCAGTGTCATGAGACATTCGACTAACCGGTTGAGTATCGACTGATAATTGCTTCCACCCTTGGTCGGTACCTACGTCGTCGCATTGGCAGCTCATTAGCGCGTTTGAAATCAAGGCGATTACGACTTTGAACGCATCGCGTAATTAACCCATGATCCCGTTTCGTCGTTGTCGTCGCCTATAGACACGAGTTCGCGAGAACTGTCTCCTCGTATGTAAGACGTGATATATGTAGTATAGGTACTCTATGTACAAGGGACTCGGTACCGTATGAGTCATGAATCACCTTTTCTTCAATTTATTATATAAGAACGAGCTAACGCTCCGTTGAATTGTATGTAATTTCTTTTCGTTTGAATTTGTTGTAGATTAGCAGTTGGTGGGACATGGATGTGAGCTTCACGAACGTGTTGGAGGGGGCTCGCCAGTACTTCCAGGGACTGCCCGTGCCGAGTACGGCCGGAGCTAATGCTTCGACGGAGAATCTTGCAACATCGACGCCATCCAGCTACAATCATGCCGGCGATATGCCAGTATCCAGTACTCCGACGAGTGTGTCTACTAGTGGGACGCAAGAGACCTCCAGATACTCGGATAGCAGGTTGGAAGAGAATGGACCCAGTTCAAGTTCCTATTGGAATCCACCAGGTCCGAATGAAATTCGACCGGTTGAGCCTTATCCTCCTCAGCCCACGAGGGTCGAGGTTCCCGATACTAGGCCGGGAGACGACGGATCCGCCTCCTTGGAGTCATCGTCCACGTTGACTCCTGTTAGCAATTTAACGGAGATGCAGCCGCCGGGCAAGCAGCAGCAACAAATCAGTAAACAGTCGAGCGCGGGCGTTACCGAGCGTTCCTCGCCGTCACCGCAGTTGCATCAGATGCAACCGCCAAAGTCACATTCCCCACCGCCGGTATATCAGCAGCTGAACAACGTGTCGAGGACACCTTTCTCCACGGCAGAGATCCTCACGTCGCAGTCTGGCTATCAATCTGCCAGCGAACGTCCTCCACCGAGCTCACCCATGGTCGCTCAGAGAACACAGTACTATCCTCGATATCATCATCCTGATATAACCAAGAGCGCACCGGTGCCACTAAGTCACAGCTCCACGTATCAATCAGCAAATGCGCCGCCATCGGCGACTGTCGTTCATCAACCAGCAATAAGGCCCAGCCCAATTGAGCAGAGCAGCGCAAGTTCAGTTCCTCAGCAGCAACCAGCCCCTCCCCATCAACCGGAACAACGCGTACCTTCCGCTTACACCCCGTCATCCTCCCAGAACCATCCAGCACCATATGGCGTACCCTCATCCCAAGGACACAATCCGAGCCCTTATCATCCCGTGGCACCGAGTGTCAATCAACATCCCCAGAGTCATCCAGCAGTTATGACGAATACACACAATCCCCCGTCTATACTGCATTCCTCCAATGTGTCGTCAGCTCATATACCTGCGTCGCATTCTTCCTCGACCAATCCCTGCAGTCCGCATCACAGCAGTTCGAGTCACATTCCTTCGCCTCATAATCTTCCGGCGCACATTCCATCTCCGCATCTACCTGCGGCGCACGCTCCTTCACCGCAAAATCCAAGCCGAATCAATCCTTCACCCCATGTACTAAACAGCAGTCCTTATCCCCCTCGTGTCCTGCCACACATACCCTCCAGCCATAACTCTCTCGGTCCTGGCCACATGCCTCCTCCACCTCCCACTGGCTATCATACCCCGTCTCCTCATGAACCAAATCATCACACACCCTCGCCACAGAGACAATCCCCACACGTGTCCTCTCTACACAATCCCCATGCGTCCCCACATCACCCATCCTCACCTCACACTTTCCAGCCACACTCTCCCACGTATCCGCCGCCACCGAGATCGTCGGCGCACTCCTATCCTGTTCCAGCGACCTCGCAGCATTATCAAACAACTTCCTACGCCAGTCCCTATCCTCCTCAATCTTACCATTCCTTCCAAAAAAATCCGGCACAAGGCAGCTACTACTCGCAACCGAGTAGATCACAATCTTACGCGCCAGCCGTGCCGGTACCGTCGGTTCCACAGGCGCCAACCTCGCTGAACAATAGTTCGACGTACGGAAGTCAGGCCAAGCCGATAACGTACAACGGAGCAGACGGGAAAAGGAACTCGATGGTGGAAGCGGTACCGGCGTATGGATCTTATCAAACGTCGATTCCTATGCAGAGGAGCTCCAATACTCACAACCTGCCTCCTATCGCGGCGTTGTCGTCTTATCATTCCAACAGGAGTTCACGGGAGCCCCTTACCAAAGCTCAGCCAGCCCAACGGCAAAGGACGCCATCGATAAATAGCACTAAGAGTTCCCCGGTGCAACCTTCCCTAGTCCCCCAACGGGTCAACGACTACTCAGCTGCCCCCCTGGCATCTACGATGAATCATTCGATGCCACTTAACGGAAGAACCACTACAGTCGCCAGTTCAACGTATCCCAGGTTCAGCGGACAGCAGAGTTATCCCCAATATGCGACGACGATAGCACCCAGCCATCATGGGAGTAATTCTTCCAGCACTACGGTGACATCGATCGGTGCTACAAGACCATCGGTACCCGCTGCAACTCCCGTGCACACCTATTCGTCTTCCAATCCTGTGAACCGTTCGTCGAGTAGCGCCTATCCGGCATTACACGCTGCCGAGAATTATGCATATAAGGAATACCCAGCAGGGACTTCGTATGCTAACTCATCAGCAAGTCAATCCGCTCCTGTCGCGACAATGGCAACCACGCTGCAAACTAATGGAGTACCAATTAGGAAGAGGGAGTCGCCCCTGGATCTCTCAGTTAAAACTGTAAAGACTCCAGCCGATTCCACTGCGCAGGATGATTTTGATGCTAATGGAACCGAGAAGCATCAAGTTAGCAGTTCGAGCATTAGAAGTAGCAATAATAGGGCCATGTTACCTCCACAGCTACATCCACCTCCACCTACTTCCTATTCTGCGTTCGACCCTTCACGCAATGCGAACAGCAGCACGAGAAATCCGACCTCGTGTGTCAGGGTGTCTACCCCTCAGACGGTCTGCGCACCAAAGGTCGACTTCCTTCCGGATTTTAACTCCACACCGTTACAACGTCCTGGTCAGTCGAGTCACGAGAACCCCTTGCGAAGGAGCACCACTCAGCAATTCTATGCCCCGGCACCGCATACGAATCCTGCAGCACCATTGCCACATATGTCCACTTTCAAGAAGAGTTCACTGCCCACACCGGTCTACGACAAGACTACGCCGTATCACCCCAATAGTACATCACGATCGACGCGTTATCCTCCGGTCGATCCAACGAGGACGCCCATTCCTGTACAGGAATATTCTCCGGATCCTACTAAATATTACATGGAGCAAAGTAAATTCTCACAGTCAGCTCATTCAAAAACTCGGTCTCCTGCCAAGCGAACTGCCGAACCCGTCTATACGGGGCCCAGCAAACAACCACGTCTCGATACATGGCGACTGACGATAGATCAACAAATAGAGCAAAGACTTTCGACGGCCCGCGCATTGCACGAGCAACAACAGCGACAGGAAATGAGTCTACCCGGTCCAATTCCCAATGGTGCTATTACTGTCAGCAGTGGTTACGACCAAAGACCTGAGAACGCATATCCATCAGAATCTCCGAGATACCAAGCTTTCTGTGATAAAAGAAATTATCCCGATGGCAAAATTGCACGAAGTTCACTTCATTACAATCATGCTGTGTTGAAATCGCCAGGTGTTCACAGCAATCCGCAGCCATCCAGTAGTCAAGCGTCTTACCAGAGCTATCGTCACGGGCAGAGAATGTCTCACGGTGGTACAGTCCCAACTACGGATCCGCCTAGTAATACAGGGGCTGATAAAAGGGTGCTGAGCTTGCTCAGAAATAGTCTTGAGAATAAACAACAAAGAGAGGAACAGCATAATAGCCAACAACCCATCCTTGTCAATCACAATCAGCAAAGTTTCCAAAATAAGGTGAGTACTTCCGGAGATCTAAGCGTTTCAGCAATTATATTGCGAATCGCACACTCTTAGCGTTAACGGTTAGTTAACGACCTTCTCGTTGTTTTTTAAGGTTGTCGCGCCGGTTGAACCCAAAACGAACATAGGACGACACAACTTGTCACCATTCACTGCAGCGAGTTTACTTGAACGTAACAGCAACACACCACCCCATTACAAGTTCCATGTGCCAAGAGCAGTAGATTCTATCACTCAAGAGGCTCCTCGTAGCTTGTACGCCTCACGAGTGAATTCATCAGCTACGCTACCTGGTAAAGAGGCTCTTCTGGGACCGCGAGGAGCTGAAAATCAGATTCACAGAGACAAGGACGATGGTCTTGCTGCCATTCTTGCGGCGAAAATTAGGACAAAAGCAGAGCTTAAGCAGGTCAGATTTCATCTCTTGGACGACCTATTTACATATTATTACCTATCTCAAGCAATCACATAATAGTTAGAATTCTAAAGATGTATTGATGTATACTTACTTGACTTTGCATCGTTACAATCCATAGGTTGGTACCGGACAGTTTATTGCAAAACCGACAATCGTCCCTCCTCAAGATATATCTGTAACGCCAAAGGGTAAATATTCTTTTAATTTTTATTGATTGCTACTCATTCGTCCGAGATAATTATATAATTCACTTTTTCACTTTAGACGTCGAAAGCGCAGCTTCTACGTCCACCCCACAGTCAGGATCATCCGCAGGGAGTCCACCTAAATTAACTCGAGAAAAAACAGCCTGCTTACCTCTAAGAAGGCGTCTATTCTCGAAAACGGAAGAAGAGAACATGCCCGTAGCTGCCACCATACCTGTACCACCGCCTGCGGTAGCATCGACAGTTCCACCGCGTGCAAGCGGATTCCGAAGTTCGTCCGAGACATCAGTTTTCGACTTCAGAGAGAGCGATTCCGAGGGAGAAATGCCGGTGCTGGAAAGACAAACTTTGGAAGAGATGAGGAGGGACAGGAAGCAATTGTCCAAAGTTCAACCGCCCGTTCCGCTCAACGATGCTATGTGCATTGGAATGGCATCATCGTTGGATCTCGTAAAGATAGAGTTGAAGGTAAACTTAAGAGATTGTCGTCATTCATTTTTCATAAGTTCAGTGTTGCAATGCCAGCGACAGAAAGGAACCTAGTGTCTCCGACTATTTCCAGTTGAATACGAGCGTTCTCTTTTTGTTTTTAGGAAAATGACAAGATTACCGAGCTGGATCCAATGTGGGCAGCGACCTGTGATAAGTTTATGGAACAATTGCGCAGCGGTGACGCCATGAAGAAGCGCGGACGACGAAAGAAGCCCGATGGTACTGCTCCATCGAAATTGGACGCAAGTAACGAGAGTAACAAGGATTTCGATTCCACGTCGCAACTTGAAATCAGACCGGAAGATATTAAGAAGGAGATACAAGAGGGAGAGGTGGTTACCAGTAGTAAGAACGGACCGACGGAATCTAATAAGAAGGAAGAGGAGGAAGAGGAGAACTCGATCACTACAGAGGTTAAGACTGAACTGTTAGAATCAGAAGTCAAGGGTGAGGACGTCAACAGAAATTCAAGTGATGATACAGACGAGGTGCCACTTATTCAAAGGACAGCTAAAAAGAAGTCAAAGAGAGATGAAAGCGACTGCGATGAGGAAATAATTTGCAGGAAGCGAAGATTACGTAGAGGAAGTAGAATAAAGTTAGAATCGTCAAGTGGAAGTGAAAGCTCTAGTGAGGATAGTGATGCTAGTACAGAATTTGGACAGGAATCAACAGTAGCGGATAGATTACGAGCGAGGAAACGTTCTGCTGTGAATACAGAAACTGAAGGGATGAAGTTAAGATCGAGAGATACCACACCTCATAAAGCCAAACAGGAAAAAGAGTGCAAATTATCATCATCAAAAGGGGGATCCTCGCAGAAAGCTAAACCCAAGCCGCTGTTTGGTGATGGGAGTGATTTTAGGCCAGGCTGGGAGGAGGAAGTTTATGTTTACAAAAAATCCTTAAGAATGCCAACGAGATTAATAACAGTCTCGAAGCCTTCGAGGTTCCATAGGTTATCCACATCATTACCGGATTTGGATCCTGGCTCACCAGCACTTTCAGTATCTATGGATAGTTCTGACGTTTGTCTCAGTAGAAAAAGAATGACAGACAGTGACCTAGATTCTAATTGCAGCTTCAGTATTACTGGTCTTGGTAGTAAAATTGATGACGAAGAAGCTACGTCTTCCACTACGATATCCTGTCCGCCTAAGACTATGACAAGACATACCCGATCCGAGAATAATTCTATCGTGGATCTTCTTGCTCAGAAAGTCGGTACTACTAAAAAAGATCTGAGGAAGAAATCAAAGGATAAATTTGAAAAAGGTGCTAAGACTCTTCCTAAAGGTAGCAACGAACCAGAGTTACTTCCTACTCCGAGTCTCACTTCTCTCCTGGCCTCAAACGAGACGACTGTAAAGACAAAAGGAAAATCACCATTGAAGAATAATAAATCCCCAAAACCAATTAAAGTTACCGACTCCTTCCTTTTGGGCTACTTCCGTAAGGAAACTGTTAATAATTTCCGGGATACATTTAAGAATAATCACGCTATACCCAATGAATTTTCGACGTTCGTTTTAAAAAGCAGAACTAGAACTGAAACCCGGGTTTTAAAGAAGCAGACAACTATCAGAGAAGTGTTTGGTGAGGATAGACCAGCTTCAGCTCCACCAATGCAAAATCACGCAGGAGATACTTCGCAAGATGATGATTCGCAGAACGAAGCTCAGGAGGGTATTCTGGGTAGATCTCGCACTCTCAAGCAGAAGGTTGTCTCCCGTCTGAGAAACGCTGGGATCTTAAGAAGTCACAAAGCTATAATAAATTCTAAACGTCACCTGTTGTCATCAAAAAGGCGTAAGGATCTATTGAAGTCTCTGGCGGAGAAGCAATTGAAACATATAAAGAAGGAAGTGGAAGATGAAGCTCAGGATGACACACAGGATGTACAAGAAATGGAAAACAACGAGGCTGAGGTCGATAATGCTGACGAAGCTGAGGCGCCGAATAAGAAGAAATTAAAACTAAGAACCGGCCGTCGGAAATTCCGTTCTGGTTTTGATTATATTCGCAAAAAGAAAAAGCCTTTAAAGAAAGATGAGACCATAACGAAGGAGCGAAAAAGAGTAAGCATGATGATGCGAGATTCATTCTCATCGGAAATTGCTGTATATTATTTTCCTTAATTTCTTGGAATCCTACAATTTATTTTATTTGTTTTTACAGCAAATTTTACCAAGGCCCAGTCCAGAGTGCGTTGCTGATATTCAGTCAGAAATCAGAACGTGGGTCATTAAGAAAGGTGTTGGGGAGACTATTCTTCATCGAGCTGCCAGGCTCGGCTACACGGTTAGTGAAGCTTATATTAACGCATCGTATTTTCTTTAAATTGTTATTATTTATCTACGTTCCCTTTTTCAGGATGTAACTGCCTATTGCTTAGAAAAACTGAATAGTGCGCCAAGTCCTAAGGACAATGCAGGGTACACGCCGCTTCATGAAGCATGTTCCAGAGGCCATCTTGAAATCGCTAAACTTCTTCTTGCGTATGGAGCTAATGCCAGTGAGAGTGCAAATGGTGGAATCAGGTAATTGAATGGATATCATTTATTTTAATTTTTCTTTTAATGCGATATCTAGTAACATTACAATAATCAATAATTCTATTGCATGTTACAGACCACTTCACGAAGCAGCAGAAAGTGGTGCCACTGAGCTCGTTCGACTACTACTTTCATATGGCGCTGATCCCTTATTGGCTACATATTCGGGACAAACACCGCTGATGTTATCAGCCGACACCGATGCTTATTCTATCCTCGAACGACATTTAGATGATATTCAAGGCCGTACATCCACGCCCTGGTTCTTTGGAGGTCCAGCATCAATTTTTGGTAAGGCCATTTTCGCAATTCTTAAAGTCATTACTAGACTTTTGAATAGCAAAGCATTATGATTTTTCTTACCGTCTTTATTTCAGATCCAGAAGATACGGGATACAACCCATTAGAGGATGTACCGTTAGATAATCCTGAGCCAGAATTGGACGAAGTCGAGATGGAAGTGAGCGACATTAATATGCCTGTATTATTTTCCCTTGCAAACGATACTGAAAAATGGGTCCTACTACAAGACTTGATGGCAGCTTTACGAGTGAAGAGCAGAGATGCATTACTTCGTCAAGTGAATCCCAAAGCTCCTTCCGGGCCACCAGCGGTGGCGCACCGGGATGTAATGAAGGAACTGAAACTTCCTGATTTCCTGGAGCAGTCAAGATGCTTGCATTTGCTGAGTGGCGGTGAGCGAATCAACGTGCGGGGTTCGAAAGTAACTCTTATAAAATATAACGCCAAGGTCAAGTCCCTGCTAAACGTCGAAAGGGTCGTGATTAGTCTGAGGTGACAGGAGGCGTTGCTGGAGAGTGACACTTCGCTCCAGGCCAGCAGTTCAACAACGTCCATATTAGACAAGGAAACCTCTAAGAAGCATCAAAACAGAACTATGATTAGTGCTTCGCTTAAACGCGAGAGACAAGTGAGAACACGGCAAGCTAATCGTAACTCAGTAGATTAAGTAATTATTATCG
This sequence comes from Cephus cinctus, assembly GCF_000341935.2. Taxonomy (NCBI): domain Eukaryota; kingdom Metazoa; phylum Arthropoda; class Insecta; order Hymenoptera; family Cephidae; genus Cephus; species Cephus cinctus. Next base: position 5,932 of record NW_014334164.1, on the reverse strand, counting down.
CTATAAGACGTCTTCTCGAGCCGGTCTTGGCAATTTCACTATTTTAATTGTGTATTAATCTACATCGACACTGTCCCTGTCGATACTAAGATCAGGAACTTAACCATGGCAGGATAACTCGCAGTTGTACCGTATGCACAGACCAGATCGACATTCTCACTTGGGAAGAAAAAAGAAACCTATATGTATAATTAATATAATCGTTTTTGATGGAGAACCAATACGTAATGGAATTTATTATCAGTGCTTCCGAAACACTAAAACTCTTTTCTAGCTCGTGTGTTTCATTGTATCTCTGCATTCAATAACGATTAATCTAATTGCAAATATATAAAATTCCGTCAATCGCGTGCGGTACAATTTCGATGCCAAGATAAAATAAAGACACGTGGATTAATTTAATGGGAATACGAGTGAGGATAACAAAGCAGCAAACTGTGACATTATATTAGAGTGTTTATTGGAGATATATCCATAGGGTGATGATATTTTAATAACGAGCCTCGAATGGCTGGTTAACCATGAATTTTAATCTAACGCTTTTAGAGGAAAACTGCCGTAATGACAATAGAGTTTGCGAGTCCTTTTGATGGGGAGTCTTATCTGTGTTTACTTTTTATCGAGTCGCGTGTTAGTCTCATATTTATATTAGAAGTCTTGGTAACATCTTTAAGGATGCCAATTGAAACCACACGATAGATGTATATTTCGTTTCGGAGAATAATGGGAAAATTATAAATAAGTGCCCCAATTTATTGACAAATAATTCTCGATTGAAGATAATGCCGGTGATCCCTCACATTTGGATAGGTTGCGTGAGCCAATACCGTTTTATTAAGTTTATGAACACTGGGTTATTATTAATTATACGGTTATGCGAGAATGCGTGTATTATAAAAATGAGCTTACGGCTACCCACGTTACCACTTCTGAGTTGTATTCTATATTTTTCTTCGTCTTTCACTTTTAATATTAATCTACGATGTTATATGTAAATTATATTCGGTCTTTATGTTTTTAAATGTACATATACCTTTAGATGCTACGTGGCATTTATAAGTTGGGAAGTGCAATTTGGAGTCCGATTATTCGTGTTAATACTCTGGGGTGGACTGATAGCGCAATTATAGGTGAGTTGCAATTAAGAGTGAACGTTCATGATTGTTTAGGATCACAACGTATCGCGATATGTCGATCGAATAATATTGTGTGTGCAATAACGTGTGCAGCCGATATAACGATACTTTAAGTTTTAATTATTCGCGTATCGGTTATACTAAAGAGGCAAGTTTCGTTATGAACAATTGACATACATTTTTTGAGCAAGCAGTTATCATCTGAGGGATAGATCTACATAAGAACAAAGAAAACCTCAATCAAATTCGAGTCACGAACATTTTTTTTCTAAACGAAGCAATTAAAGGCATCCGCATCGTAGATACGGATTAGATCGACAACGTATCGTAATATCGATCTCCGTACTTATTCGTTCACGGTTTATACCGTATTTGATGATAGAGGATTATGATTACTCCAAAAAGAAATTAGGAGAGTCTGATAAAAGGTGGCTTAGAAGCTCCTTTTTTTCATCACAAAGCTTTTTTTTACGGCTTGCATAACGCTGAAAACTATGTGCTTTATTTAAATGCTGTATACATACTTTAATCGTTATAATCAGTCTCAGGGAAATCTATATGTATTCTCAATATCTTATATGTTATACCTAAAACGGATGTGCGCTCATGCATTATTATCGGCCACACTTGATTAGCGTATGTATCGAATACGTACTAATGTATAGTAGTTATTGTCTTTCCAATTGGCAGTCGATACTCGTGCTTGGGCGTGCGGTTCTTTAATTTTATTTAGCTGACGATTAACCAGGATTAACGGCGGATAATGCAGTTGTATCATATACTGACTACTTTTAAATAAAATCATTCAGAACGCCTCTAAGCCCATTTCTTTGCAGCGATTTGCGAGTTTGTAAATGATAACAGTGTACGTATTGTATGTATGTCTTCTAATGTAAGTAGGAAACACTGTAAGTAGTAGTTACGTTTTTTTTTTATAATAGTGTATTACTTGTGTATGTAAAGAATAACTGGTGTTATGTAGTTTAATGTAATTCAGTGAATAAAATACGCAGATGCGCGCCTGCGTATGTACATATTTCAGATTATTACTATTACAATTATTATTACTATCCGCTTTTTTATTGTACTATATATACATAATAGTTATTATTGATGTACATTTTCTTAGCCGTAACGTTTCCCCTACCCCTTGTATTTATATATTCAAGAAACTTCTAAATGTGTTAACGCTACTGCTTTACGAGAAAAGAAATTATATATGAGAAAAAGAGAACAAATATATATATTTTATTTCCGCAGTTTAGTTCAAAACGATCTTAACGCAAAGGATACAAATTAGAGTTTCTCTGTGATTCGTAAATGGAGGAATTAAGAATACGGTTAATTATTGTCATTATCATGATTAAAAAAAAGCCCCAATGGATTGTCGACAATTTCGTAAAACACATAACTTGTGATTTCTTTTGCTAATATCAGTAACAAAATATCCTATCGATGTAATAAAACAAGTATTTTTACCGAAATTTTCTACTGCTATAAATTTCTTCCTGTTATCAGTCCTTATATTTAAATTGAAACGTATTCTACTTACAATTTCCTGCTCCCATCCATCAGTGTAGGTAAAATTTAACATCCCAAAGTTCGACCAGCATATATGTACCTTACGCTTTTTCGCGATGCTGATTCATAGGCATGATAGGTTTTAACTAGTCACTTTATAGATGAGTTCACAGCAGTTATTTTAAACTTGACAGATTGTCATTAGCGGAATACCTGGTTCATTTCTGGTTGAAGGAATTGCTGAGCTTAAACGTCATGCGTTTTGGATCAGACGTTTTGTTGATTTGTGAAAATTCTGCTAGCTGTTAAGGACACTGTCAGGAAATAATTATGAAGTCATGTTAGTGAAAAAGTAAATTTTTCACTTACCTAGCCTCTGATAGTAGCTCTATTCCTGAGTCAGAATTAGTAGTATCAACCATGGTACAAATAGACGAGATATAGCCAGTAACGGTTATGCGCATTTGGACCGGCATGTCACTAGACCGTCTCTACTCTGATTGGCTGACTACTCGCTGCTGTGATGATCTTATGTTTTAACCGTCACATCGCTTGTTTCCGAGCTAGATTTGGCGCCAAACGTTCATCATGAAAGGCAACTTGCATTGTGTGCAATAAAAGGATCTAAAATTATTTTATAACATTTTATTACATAAAAATTCTGCAGTTGATTAAATAAATATATGCTTTACGTATTAATTGTTGATATTAAATAAGGTATGTATTTCAGCTCGGGTTTATATTATTTAGCAGTTGTAATCTCGCATTAATAAATTAATAAATAATAATAAACTTAAAAATAGTCGAAGTGTAAATTATAATAAAAATACATGTTCCTTGATTATTTTAAACAGATTATATAGTTAGTGCTCACGCATGAGACCCGTCTGAAAAACGAAAAACTTGTGTTTGAGCCTATATGAAATATTTACTCTTTTCTATCTTCTTCTTCTCAATTTTCTCAAAGTTTCCAAATACTATTAGTGGATCTTCATTTACTTTCAGAAATTATTCAAAATATGAAATAGAGGCTACATAAAAATCTCTCAGAATATACGGAGTAGATAAAAATTGAATTGAAATTGTAGAATATCGAAAATAAATTACGTTCAAATTAAAATATTAATAAATCAGGTGTTTCAAACATTAAAATAATGAATTAAATCAATAAAGTAAAATATTAACACTTAGAAATCGAAAATTCCGGCCAAGCATATTTAGAAATACTGGAAGTTGCCCAAAATTGTGTGCGCGCAAATTCGTCGCGCAGGACTCTGTGAGTGGGAGCAGGCAGCTGGTGGGAGAAGTGATCGAGGCAGTGCCCGGACCCGGAGCGCTCATTCTTCCTCGAGCCGGTCTCCTATACTGGTCTCTTGGAATCACCACCTCTTATCCCTTTCCAACCTTCTTCTCTTTCTATATTTATTTCTTCTTTACTTCCTTCTTTCTTCATCTGTAATTCTTTACTTTGTTATTTATCTCTTTCCTTATTTCTTCTCTACTTCTACACCTCTATTCCTTACATTTCTATTTCTTGACTTCTTAAATTCTATCTTCCTTTCTAATATCTCATTTCACTCTGTTCCCTCTCACTTTCTATTATGCTTGTCTTACACTTCCTATTCCTTTGGTCGGGTCGAGCATATTAGTTCAAGTAGTCATATAAGAGTAGTCATCCGGTTAGTGCAGCTAGACTTAAGACCATGGTGTCGGGGGTTGCCCTTCCGCCTCATCCGCTGAGCTTGCTCAGTGGTTGGTGGCCCAAGTTGTGGCCGCAACAGGACCTTATGGGTCTCCCGACGGGGGCCTTGAGCCCCCTTAGGGTATCTACGGCCATGGTCTTTCGTATAGTGAATCTAGCCAGGTGTCTAGCTCTCGCGTATTTAGTATAATTTGTTCGCTTTGCTAAAAACGCTCCAACATGTCGTTGACCCTTGGGCACTTGTGTGGGTAGAGACGATCCTATGTGTCGGTGGGGAGGTCGGAGGGGTAGTCCGTTGACTTTGGGTAAAGTCCTATTTGTGCTTGTGCTTGGGGGTCACTTCACTTGGGGTAGGTGCGGGTGCTATTGAGCACCCGCTAGTATAAAGTCACCCTCTGTCGGAGACATTTTGCGCGTGGATCGATGGCTAACGGGGCCCGCCGCCGGCGGCGGGCGTGGTTCCTTACGTCTAACCCACTGGGCT
>NW_014334164.1:0-446 GCF_000341935.2 Cephus cinctus | reverse complement strand
TCGAAACTTCAGTGGGTCAATTTTTATTTAAGAATTCGTATTAGTTCGAATTTTCGCCGATAAGAGGGCAGCACCTCCTGGGTAGAATATGTGGCGCCATCTCTGAGAAAACGAGTGAACTTTTGCAGGGAAAATCTTTCAAATTTTAGTTCCGTATATCAACGATAGAGGGCGCTTCAAAAACCCGATTTTCCCAGAAAATCTTGAATATTCTGGTTCCGTATATCAACGATAGGGGGCGCTTCAAAATCCCGATTTTCTCAGAAAATCTTTCAAATTTTAGTTCCGTATATCAACGATAGGGGGCGCTTCAAAAACCTGATTTTCCCAACAAATCTTGCAAAATTTAGTTCCATATATCAACGATAGGGGGCGCTTGAAAATGCCGATTTTCTCAGCAAAAGTTCACTCGTTTTCTCAGAGATGGCGCCACATATTCTACCCAG
>NW_014334162.1:0-5664 GCF_000341935.2 Cephus cinctus | reverse complement strand
GTAAAACAACAGGCTCGCTGGTCTCTCCTGTTACGTAAGAGCGTATCCAATTGTAATTAATGGGTAGACTCGTCGCGTGGTTAATCGTGATACCTTTGACCTTACAGACCTCCGCGTAAGAACCGTCTGGCTTGCGCACCCGGTATGCATAAAATTTCGGGCCTCCCGAGACAAAAAACGTGATATAGCTACCAACACCGTACGGCTCCAGCTTGTCCATTAAATCACCCAAAAGACTACCGAGCGGTGGCTCGTAGGCGTTATCGGCGTGACGACCACCCAATACGTATATACACGAGTCGGTGTCGTAATACCGAACGTGACGTAGAGCATCTCGTCATCTACGGGCAGAATACCTGTGATCTCGACCTCCAGACACGTAAGCAGACTCACGAGCTTTTGTCGAGTCGTTACAATTTCCGTCTTGGGGAGATTTTCGTGTTGCCCAAACTTACCCCAAAAGGAATTCAAACATAATTTTGTGACTGATCGCAGACCGGGATTTGATTTTATATTACCAGGGTCTAGACGAATACCCTCGACCCGATCGTACTCCTCTATATACAACTTCTTGGCCTCGTCGTCGTCGCCACATTCGCGCGGCCAACCGCTAGCTTCCTGCTTAATCTTTAGGAACGTGTTTATGTAATCGGCAAAGTGACTGCCCGTCCGTGTTACCGGATCGTACTGGGTAATCTCATACTGCGATATTTCGTATATCAGCGTTCTTTCATACCCCTTACTTACGGCGCGCCTGACCTCGTCCACGACCCAGGTCCCTTCGAATACTCTATCTGCGGGATTCTCGTGAGGACACGACCCCTGTAGCGTGGCCTCTGCATAGGAACGACACAAGGTAAATAGCAGTTTACCGTGCATACGTACCGGTAACACGGGATGATACAGATCGCGCAATGGTAATGCCACACACTAATCAAGCCCTCCACGTTATCGATGTTGTTGCGATCACCCGTTAGTTCGCGACAGTCATCGCCCACGTACACTGTAGTGTGACCTACAGGGAATTTCCCCGTTTGCGAAATGAAGGGGTAGAGCGAGCACACATCTACGTAGTGTATCCTCTCAGACCCCTCGACTTCATAAAAACTGACAGTGTTCCCTGTACGAGCGGTGCCTGCGCTACCAGCGGATTCTCATTCAGCGATCTGTATAAATCGGCCTGTTCAGGATCGTTTATCCAGCGGTCGAATTCACACTCCCAAATTTCCGTCAGCTCGTAACCTAGATACCGAATCTTATCGTTCGTAGCCTGCGTTCTCTCGAAACGTGTGTCCATGGATGCAACCGTGTGTAGACTACTATCTCTGTTTATATGATAGCATTTTGGGCAACCGTGCTAGAAACAACCCTGAAACTGAAATACGTGTCGCAGGCCTGTGTCGGTGTCCAGGTAGTAGCCGTCGACGAGTGTACCCTCCGGTAGACGATACTCCCGAGTGCGCCCTGCGTGAACTATCGCACAGACCAAACGATGCTCCAGCGAAAAAAGCCATAAGACAGCCTTACGCGATTGTTTCTCACCGTATCGATACCCGCCCGGCTGTAAAATAGCTATCTGCTCGTCCCGCAAAAAGTTTTTCCGAAAAACTCTTGAACGCGCTGAGGCTATGGTGATGCTCTTCGAGAAAGGGCAAACGTTCCCATGCTGAAGAAACATTTCGCGGAAAGAAACGCAAGCCTGCCTCAGAATGGTAACGTCTGATCTACAGTAATCTATAAACTCGGTTCGAAAGTTAAACACGTATCCCGCAGAGCACTGCTCGTTATACCACGCTAAAAATTGGTTACGCTGAGCCGACGACATCGTATCGGGCGAATAAAACTCGAGCGCCGGTAGCGGACCGATATACTGCTGATTCTCAGGTGTATTGAACAGATGCAGGAAGACACACTTTTGTTTCAAACCAACTGCATCCGCGAGGCTGAAGGCTTTTGGTAGTGCACTCAGCGGCATATGAAAATAATTAAGACTGTCTACACGACCGTCGTCATCATTATGATGCTCGTACCGCTGAGTAGCAGTGTCCGCGGTTTTAGGCTTTTTCTTTTACGCTTCACGATGTGTCGTAGTACAAACTGCGCGTCGAAACCCTTGGCGTTATGCGCCACGCAGATCACACGCTGAAACGTTTTTCTTTTAGGATCGCACGCGAAATCTACAAACTGCCTTACGGGATTTTCTTCCAAGATGTACTCGTGTACACCGCAATACGGGCATACCCTCGCGAGATTTGTATCATTTATGTATGCTGTACACACTTGCTGAACGACGCACAAGTTTGGTGTGTGGATACGCACCGCGTCGTCACCGGGCAGCTTCTGTATCTGCTGTTTTTCAAAATCATAGAAGATGTAAAGAATATTTTTTTCAGTGGTAGTCTTTTTTATCGGTCTGACGTAACACCGATGTCCAACGTCATCAACACTCCTGCAGACGCTGCAATACACCTCATCGCAAGAGTGCATACGGAACGTTCCTTGAAGAGGTCTAAGACACTGCGGACAGCTGCAAGCGGCCTGGCACACGCTCTTTTCTTTGCCCTTCTGTTTACTAATCAGCGTATTTATATGATTATCGAAACAGATTTGACCAAAAAAGTACCTATGGCACTCGCGACAATGCAATGTGGGGAGAGCCGAATCGCAGGGCTGTTTTCCGAAACATTTAGCGCATTTGTGGGAGCACTTATGCTCTACCTCGTGCGAGTAAGATTTGTTACATGGTATGCAAAAACCACGACTACCGACCGCACCCCGCATATTTAAAATAGGTTGATAATGCTGCGAATTATTATAATACAGAATGCGGAGCGTTTGCCGTGGTTTCCCTGAACCGTACGCGCTATCGACTATCTGCGATCTGTCGTACAGTGGTTTCTCACCGCTGCCTATACTGTCGAACTCGTAAACAACAATGGCTATACCATCCGGAGCAAGGTACCTTTGAAATTTATCAATTTCCGGAATACCGCAACCGTCAGACGGTATGTCTACACAGGCGTTTGTCACAAGCTCTAAAGCTAATTGGTTTTGAAATTTACCCCGTTGACGCCGTACAGCGCTCCATCTCTCATTCAGTTCCCAGAGCGTAAGTAGATACACACCACTCCTGGCCGTCACAACAAACCCCCACCACTATCCTAATGAGTCATAGAGTGCACCGCGCTCCTGTCACCCGCACTGCACTATGGCGCCACCCCCTCATCTACGTGACCAGCTTTCCCCTCCCTCTGCGACACTGTAGAGGATCCCCCACCACGCAGCCCTGGTCCTAAGGCCCGAAACCCCCAGCAGCAGCGTTGCATCGCCTCCAGGGGGCGTATCACGCGAATATCTGGCGCGAGTTTGATACTACGATGTTGCATCGCCTGTTCTTATTTGTTGGTCTCCCACTGTCGATCCTGCATTCGTTGATTCTGCATCACTTTTTCAAAGTCACGGTGTTGTTCAATCCAATGAATGAAGATACTGGAAGTTCTAAATGATAATTATTATAACCAATAACCTATTCTATAACATAACTGCGATTATTATTATTTATTTTTAATTATTATTAACTTGACTAATCTAAGTTATTATATTGTCATTACTTACCGGTTTAAGAAAATTGGTATACCGATTCTTGGGACGAAAAAAAGGGATACGTGTCTTTGCGTTTCTCTCTTAATCTATTTTCCTATTTACGTATTTTTTACAGTCTCCAGAATCGATGAGTACTCTATAACTTTGAAATCAGCAATCGCGATGTCTTGGAAATTCGATACGGCTATTCATAAGACGAAAAAATAATACTTCTATGCTTAGTTTTCAATTCATTTTAAATTTAATCCATCAGTCTCACCACCCACCCTCCCGACTCCCTCTTACTTTAATAATCTGTTTTCCTCCGGATTGCTATAAATTTCAGTGCATGACGTTTTGGACACCGTGTACCGGTTTTCATCTGGCTGAATGCATATCCCGAAACAATTGCCGATCGCGCGTTGCACGTGTAGTTGCTGCGCCAGCCTAAGTCACGCCCATGCCTATATTGGGAGTTTGTCAACGAATCCTATGACGCTCGCTCGGGCTATGAAACAATTGGTAAGCGCGGAATTTGTGGGAAGCTATTGCAAAGTAACGATCTTTGGCATCCGCGAATGAATCCGCGGAAATCCTTCGTTCTGATTGGTCGCACTCAAATGCTTTTCATTTAAAAACTATCGCGAATCTTGGCAAACGGTTTGCGGGTGGGTACTCAGGGCACCTCCAGCCCACTTTCCGGTCCAAAAGCACTTCTGGGACACCCTGTATATTATAAAGCTGTCTGGTGTGATATATTTTCGATGATTAGCCTGAGCCCTGTATAGAGGAATACGCTTAATGTTTTATTTCCTACCGCCCGTTACCATTATTGACAAGATATGGGGAGATAGAGGTGAAGGAAACAAAAAAAAAAGAAAGAATAGGTATTTTTAAATATATGTCGTATATTGTAAGAAACAGTAGCTGTACAATTTTATTAAGAGAATAAACCCTTAAGCATGACCATTCTGGGCAGCCGTGGTGCTCCGCACGAAGGAGAGGTACTCATGGTTATACAGGGAGAGTAACTCCGCCAATAACTGATAAAGAGCCGGTGACCACAGGCCTTTCTTTTCCAAAACCAGCCGAAGATCGTCCAATATGTTGTCCCTGGAGGCGTCATCCCCGCGACGATCGAGCTCCGCAATCAGCGTGTCTTTGCAACTGTTAGCGCTGTCGATGATCTCGCGTAGTCTGTTTATTTGGACGGTCACGCAGCGCAAGGCCCTTTGGAGATTGAGGTACGACACCCTCTTCATTACGACCACGGGTGTGTACGCTCTAGCTCTTTTAATGCGCGTGTCGTCGTTACTCGTAGATATCGGCACCGATGGTTTGAAAATAATGGCCTGCTCGCCATATGAGTACGTGAAGATTATTTCGTGAGCGGGCGTGGAAATAAGTGTGTTAAAATCCTCAGGTACCTCCTTGATATTGTCCTAGGCGACGAAGAACCTGTCGATGACGGGGAACTGTTCGGCGACGATGCCCCACTCGCTAGGTTCAAAACTCCACACCGGAATTTCCGGAAGCTTCCCGATCGATTTAAAGAGAAGCCGGTAATTATTTGTTTCGAAAACGAGCGGTTTAACCCGTACACAGTGTACAGTAGTATTTGCTTCTTGTACATGATGATTATAGGAAGCGTTAGTATACGATCAATGCGGGTGTCTGAGCAGTACTGCCTAAGGCGGTATCTAAAAAACGGATCATCGAAATATCATTGAACATATACCCCCACCACCACAGCCTCCGCCACACACTGTTTTCATAGGATACAGCAGACAAAGAGTACATAGCCTTGACAGAGTATTCTGCTGATACCGTAGGATGTATCAGAGATGACTAGATACTGATACCCTATAGCGAGTGAGTCACTCCTGCGTGCATCTACATCAGCGTTAACATGATCCAGCGGCGGCCAGCGGTATGCGTGAGCGTCCACTGATGTACAACCTGAGAAAGTCAGTAGAATCGCTACAGAGGTACATTGCACAAAGAAATTTATAAAGTTTTACGAAGAAGAAATAGCGCACTACGACGGCGAGGAATTTTTGCGGCATAGGCGTATACAAAGGG
>NW_014334161.1:1468-2355 GCF_000341935.2 Cephus cinctus | reverse complement strand
TGCACTCATAAGGAGCGTACGAAATTGCTCTATCGACAAACGTTACAATATATATATATATTGTAACGTGGCATCAGACGCCTGGCTTGGGTGCACCACGTTACATTAAGGGATATAACTCGCGGGTCCGCGTCGAAGGGTCGCGCGATCGGGATGGGAGGGGGTTCAGCTGCGGTGGCGGCGGGGCGGATCGGAAGGCGAGGCACGAGGGATAATACCCTACGCCTATGATGCCACCGACCTCCCGCTTCCCGCTAACCGTCCGCTGGACACCTGATCGTCCCGACGAGCGGCCCGAACGGCAAGGTACCGCGGGAGGGGGGTGTTTTTGTTTTGATCCACCCGCTGGACGAGGGGAGACGAGGGGGGGCCAGGAATTCCTTCGGCTAAATTCGGCAAACCGACAACAATAGAGATCGGCAATCTTCGGATTTGCCGAATTTAATCTCTTTCCGGTAATCGACCGAGTTGCACGTGGTGAGCAACACACGGACGATCGCGGATATCTTGTGGTGTATTTTTTTTTGTGGACGACCCAGCGAGTTTAGTGGACTTCTGGTGGACGACGTGGCTAGTTTTTTTTGGATTTGATTTGGTTTGTGGAGTGAGGAAGGGAAAAGGGTGGCGGAGTGTGAAGTGAGGAGGGGCGAGCAGACGGAAGTGCGAGAAGGAACGCCAGCCGAGGCTAAGGATCCCCCTGCCCAGAACCGGCCCTTTGGATTTCTCCGGTCTCCTGTGGATTATTTTTGGAACTAGCCGCTACACCGGTAAGTACCGCCGAGAGCGGCCGTTCTTAGTACTCGGATTCCCCTCGGAGAAGGGCCGTGATAGTCACCTCCACGTATCCTGGGCGGAGATCGGTGGTCCAGGCGTTCGAGACGCTGACC
>NW_014334161.1:0-1226 GCF_000341935.2 Cephus cinctus | reverse complement strand
GGTTATCGAACCAACACCGGCAGATCCTCTGTACCTCCCATACAGGTCAGAGAGAGATAGGGTTAGACAATAAACATAGGCAGACACCTAAACAATCCGTTTTCCTACCATACCGACAATAGATTTGGATTAGATAAATGACACCGATTATAACTCTACTGTATCGATCGTCGATTATTTAATAAAATTTTGTTATTTTATTTTACGTTACCAACCTGTGTCGACTACCTTCTTAAAGACGCCAGCCCCGAGCACTTACCCACATCCCATTTCGTGCACTCATAAGGAGCGTACGAAATTGCTCTATCGACAAACGTTACAATATATATATATATTGTAACGTGGCATCAGACGCCTGGCTTGGGTGCACCACGTTACATTAAGGGATATAACTCGCGGGTCCGCGTCGAAGGGTCGCGCGATCGGGATGGGAGGGGGTTCAGCTGCGGTGGCGGCGGGGCGGATCGGAAGGCGAGGCACGAGGGATAATACCCTACGCCTATGATGCCACCGACCTCCCGCTTCCCGCTAACCGTCCGCTGGACACCTGATCGTCCCGACGAGCGGCCCGAACGGCAAGGTACCGCGGGAGGGGGGTGTTTTTGTTTTGATCCACCCGCTGGACGAGGGGAGACGAGGGGGGGCCAGGAATTCCTTCGGCTAAATTCGGCAAACCGACAACAATAGAGATCGGCAATCTTCGGATTTGCCGAATTTAATCTCTTTCCGGTAATCGACCGAGTTGCACGTGGTGAGCAACACACGGACGATCGCGGATATCTTGTGGTGTATTTTTTTTTGTGGACGACCCAGCGAGTTTAGTGGACTTCTGGTGGACGACGTGGCTAGTTTTTTTTGGATTTGATTTGGTTTGTGGAGTGAGGAAGGGAAAAGGGTGGCGGAGTGTGAAGTGAGGAGGGGCGAGCAGACGGAAGTGCGAGAAGGAACGCCAGCCGAGGCTAAGGATCCCCCTGCCCAGAACCGGCCCTTTGGATTTCTCCGGTCTCCTGTGGATTATTTTTGGAACTAGCCGCTACACCGGTAAGTACCGCCGAGAGCGGCCGTTCTTAGTACTCGGATTCCCCTCGGAGAAGGGCCGTGATAGTCACCTCCACGTATCCTGGGCGGAGATCGGTGGTCCAGGCGTTCGAGACGCTGACCAGCGAAGATCTCCGCAAGGAAAGAGGTTCGCCCACCGAGCTTGGAAGGATCGCGACCGCGTGATA
>NW_014334160.1:0-1020 GCF_000341935.2 Cephus cinctus | reverse complement strand
CACCCTTTAGTCAATTTTGAAAATCCTGTATCTCCTTACCCACTGGGATGCAAACGAAACTAACGGTGTTACAAACGGGTACAAACAATTCTAAACCAGTACCCCTTCACAGATATGAGGCAGCTAAAAAAATGGCAAAGTCACCCCTTACTAAATATTGAAAATCCTGTATCTCCTTATCAATTGGGGTAAAACGAATCTAACGGTGGTACAAACGGGTACAAACGATTCTAAACGAGCACCCCTTCGCAGATTTGAGCCAGCTCAAGAAATGGCGGAGTTACTCCTTATTAAATTTTGAAAATCGTGTATCTCCTTACCCATTGGCGTACAAACAGCTCAAAAAATGGCCGAGTTACCCCTTAATAAATTTTGAAAATACTGTATCTCCATACCCATTGGGGTACAAACGAATCTAACGGTGGTACAAACGGGTACAAACGATTCTAAACTAGCACCCCTTCGCAGATTTGAGCCATCTCAAAAAGGGCACCTATAAGTCAATATTGAAAATCCTGTATCTCCATAGCCGTTGGGGTACAAATGAAACTAACAATGGTACAAACATGTACAAACGATTCTAAGCCAGCACCTCTTCGCAGATTTGAGCCAGCTCAAAAAATGGCGGAGTCACCCCTTAGTCCATTTTGAAAATCCTGTATCTCCTTACCCGTTGGAGTACAAACGAATCTAACGGCGGTACAAACGGGTACAAACGATTCTAAGCCAGCACCCCTTCGCAGATTTGAGCCAGCTCAAAAAAAGGCACCTATAAGTCAATATTGAAAATCCTGTATCTCCTTACCCGTTGGAGTACAAACGAATCTAACGGCGGTACAAACGGGTACAAACGATTCTAAGCCAGCACCCCTTCGCAGATTTGAGCCAGCTCAAAAAAAGGCACCTATAAGTCAATATTGAAAATCCTGTATCTCCATAGCCGTTGGGGTACAAACGAAACTAACAATGGCACAAACGGGTACAAACGATTCTAAACCAGCACCTCTTCGCAGATTTGAG
>NW_014334159.1:4025-5142 GCF_000341935.2 Cephus cinctus | reverse complement strand
CGTTCTCCATCTCTCGGCGCGTGTTTCTACTAGACGCGTGATTTGCCATTCCTCTGTAACGCGTGCGCTCTCAGTACACGAGTAATGAGAGGATGGTTATTTTGTAACGTTACAATATATATATATATAAAGTAAATAATACTATTCTAGGTTAAATGTAGCAAATAAGTTTAATAATAAGTTTAACAATAAGTAGCAAAATGTAGCAAATAGCGTAAATAATACTATTTAGGTGGTGATAAGGGTGACCTCCCCGTACCCGAATCGCACCAGGGTGTCTCTATTAGCCTCATAATAGAGGACACACCCTGGGCAATTGGCTGCCGAGCAGCACGCTTCGGGCACAGGTTGTGCACCACGAGAGGTTGAACTCCATTTCCGTGTTGAGTAGTATGTAGTGCATACTGTGGGGGGTGTATAACGGTCCGACCCGGGGGCACCTGCCGATCCCCGGTGTATTTAGGCTTAGCGCCGTACGCGGCTCTGCGGCGCTGGACGCTTACTTCCGCATTACTCGTGAGACGTTCATGAATTCTATTAAAAACGTAGTGAGGAGGAGTTCCCGCCTGGCATCGCGCCTTCAGCCGGGCGGGCCCGCTAGTGGGGAGGTCGGGGAAAGCTCCGTCGTCGGGTTGCGTGCTCGTACGGTTACGCGCTCGGTGGCGGCCTCCGTCTCGTCGGTAGCGCCTCACCGTGCCGTGCCCGGCAGCACCCGCGGGGCACGGTCCCAAGGTAGCAACACCTGGGTTGCTCGCGTCGTCTTGGTTAGGATAGACGAGGTCCCGGGACTTCTAGGTACACGGGTAGGAGCCTCGGAGGCTATTGTTAGGCAAAATAGCACCGCGACCGCGACAAACAGCACCGCGTCCATCCCCCAAACCCCATCGTCGCCGTCCATCACATCCGTGTCCGCGTCCGCGTCCGTTAAGGTGTCGGCCCTCGCACCCGCGTCGTCGTGCACGGTCGTTAAACAGAGGGCATCCGGAACCACTACGGGTATTAGGATACTGCAGTTGAACATGCGTCGTTCGGCTGTGGTTACGGGAGAGGTGCGTGAGCTCGTAGCCAGCAAGCGACTGGATGTGCTGCTCCTTCAGGAGCCGTACACTCGGAAGCG
>NW_014334159.1:0-1047 GCF_000341935.2 Cephus cinctus | reverse complement strand
CGCGCATTTTATTACAGGTTGCGCCGAATTCAGCCCCCAGAGAGTAGCTCTGCGGGACGCGGTACGCGATAGTGCGTGGGAATGGCCGGAGGTGGCGCGTAGTCTTGTGTCCACCCCCGAGCTATTCAATCTATTCGCGGATTTCTGTAGCGAGTGCCTTCCGATTAAGGCACTCTCCGGGTAGGTAGGTGAACTTAAATTGGCTGGGGAGAGCGCTTCCCATGCCGCCTTTAAGACCGTCAGCGCCGCGTCGGTATTAGCTTCCGGGACCGCCCACCTGGGGTCAGTCGGAGGCCTCGGGAATGGTGGCGCGGACCTGCAACCTTCGCAGGCCCCCGCGCAACCGGGCGGTTTAGGGGTTTCACGTCGGTCGTCGTAACGCCGGGTAGGTCGGGTCCGCAAGGCAGAGTCGTACCGGCTGTCGAGCGGGCCCGAAATCATCAATCATTCATGCTCATTTCATTTCATTATCATCCACCCACTTCACCCCCATATTATTTTAACCCTCCACCTCCACATCCCACTCCTTCCACCCTTAAACAGGGTCAGTGCGTGTGTCCGGGTCGGGACACAGTGGGCGGGCCTCCCTGTGGTTCCCCATGGACGCGAGGTGCCACCGAACTTCCGGCTAACGCTGGAGAACCGGTGGCGCGCCGTGACCAAACCGCCCACCCTGCGCATAAGCCCGCAGGCGCTGCTGGATTTTTCCGGGCGTGCTTTTCTTGGCATGGTTGTTACCGCTGGGTAGTGGATGGAAGTTTGTAGCGTATGCCCGTATGGGCGAGGTCGCATAGGTGCCGTCCCCTCGGGGGGCGGACCTTTACATTAACTGTGGGGGGTGTATAGCGGCTGCACGTCCGGTGCTAGCTCGCTTACACACCCCTCGCACAGCTCCTCCCACCGGTACGCATGAAGATGATGCCAGAAGATGATTACGAAACTTATTTTACATTATATTTCACACACACATGACACGTGTAAATATCTAAAAGTGAGGTAAATTGAGAAAAGGACAATTGGGAAGAATAGTATATCGGTCTATTGAGA
>NW_014334158.1:0-4535 GCF_000341935.2 Cephus cinctus | reverse complement strand
GACTCCAAAAGGGATACTGCTCTACCAGAGGATTGATTAGTAACTGAGGGTGATCGGCATTGAAGTTCGTAAGGAAGATTTTGGGTTTGAAGGAGGTTGAATGCAATGTCAGGAAATTTCAGGGAATTTGGATACGGGTTATGGCGTGAACGGGAAAGTCGTGTCCGGTCGTTCACTTGGATTCATATTACAGGCCTTCGATCGTGGATTCTTCTTCGGATTAGTGCATTGTCAGGATTATCTTGGTGGTGAGGTGGGTGCGAAGGTAACGGGTAGGAATTCTGCTGTGCGCGGTATTCGCGGTGTCATAACAAAAGATGCTCTTTAAGCGTCTCAATTTTAGGTGTTCTATTCAGCGTTTCTGTACGTGCCGTTTTTGTCCTTTATTTGCCGTGATCTCTCCCTCTTCCTGCTCATCCACTGACAATATAGCAGTGTTGGTGTGATTTCTGGAAATGTGTGAGAGTATGAGATGTCATGCACAGTATAGTATAAGATGATGATATCCCTTAGTTATTATTATATATATTGTGACATGGCATTTTGATGCACGTCACAAAAATAGGTGAATTCGGCTACGTCGTGTGGCCGGATAAGTTGCGGAGCGTTTCGCGTGGCGTTGGACTGATTTTATTTTAAGAATTTGTATTTATTTCCCTGTGGGGAACGTTTCGTTTGTTTTTGAGTTTATTAAGCGGATCCGAGAGAATTCTACACAATTTGTATTGAGACGGGTCCCGAGAGAGAGCCAACTACGGACCTGGCGTAGCGCTGTCGAGGAGAGGTGATGTCAAGACCGGAGCACACAACCTGGTGGCTCAACTACGCGAAGCAAGCGGCGAGCGTCTTCAGAAGCAAAGGGCATACAGGAGTTGCAGAAGTGGCGTGACGCCGAATATTGAGAGAGTAGAGGTGGATGTGATCCCCGCCTTCCGGAAACGGCACTGCAGCCATCCTATCGCAGCAAGATGCCAGGATCTATTTTACCGGGATCGTTAAAACAATTAACGATCACGAGGCGGCTAGCGGAGCCGATGTAACAGCGAACCTGATTGGAGCAGGGGGTGGTATTACAGCGCGCTCTCAGGAAGGTTCCCGATTTTGGAAATTTGTAGCGTCACTCACGGCGTGGCCAAACTTAGGGATAGACGTGCTATCGTTTTCTACCGATTTTCGTATTTATTGTATCGTATCGTGATCCGTTTGAGGGACTATAATCCAGGAGAGTGTGTTCCTGGCAATAATAGGAGCTACTGGACAACGGTGAGTGACACTCAGGGGTATTCTGGCTATTTGTTTTAATTCACGGGATCAACCGATCTTTTCTGTTCGACGTACTCTTAAGCGTCATCCTGCGCTTTCCTGACCGCTAAGGGTCCAAGGTTAGCTAATCCGGTGACAAACAGGAGATCGGTCTCTCATTTCATTATTTAAATTTTTCCGGTTTTGTGTCTAATTGTTCAGTCCACGTCTCGCGGAATCGTCTCCCTAACACATGGGTACGTGAGTCAATATCGTACCGCTTATTATCGTTACCGTACCGTTTGTTATATCGTATTGTATGTTGCGTTGTTCCAGCGGGAAAATTATTGTATAATATCGTTCGGGTAAATATCCCAGTGTGTTATGCATCATCTCAATCAGTTTTCTGTACTTATCATTTGTATTTCACCATCTTGTTCTTATATTTTCTATTTAAAATAAATCGGATTCGTCGCCGGATTTTGGTTCCGATAGGTTGTCGTTTTCAGTAATTTTCAGAGTGAACCTCCCTAATTTTCAGATTTTGATTATTGTCTCCCAGACCCAGGACCCCACCGCATAAGAGGGCTACGTCGCCGAGGCAGCGGAAGGCAGGGATGGCATGGGCAGGAGGAACAACAGATGATCGAGACTCCCGTGGGATGATGCCCGCCAGCCCGCCATCATCGCCACAGAGATGAAGCCCCGGTGCAGTCCCGTCACACGGGCAGGAAAACGTCCCGTGTGACAGCGGCGGAGCCCTCTCCCTCCGAAACCGCGGACGTGCCCGGGAGGAATTGACAGGCCTGGAGGCCGCCATATTGACCGGCGCGCGCAGCCAGCACGCGCGCCGGCAAAGCCAGCGCCGTGCAACTGCCACGAGGCCCTGGAAGGCCCGGCAACACAGCCGATTTGAACGGACCAATGCCCTGCCATGCCGGAACTGCCGACCAATGCCGAAGCGCGTAGCCCTCTCAGCTGAGCAGCCCCAACCAATCAACGAGGTCCTGGAGGTCCACGAGGGCCAGAAAACCGGAAATCTTCTTCACTTCGAGCCAGGCTCCCGTAACGAACGAGCGAGAAAGTTGACGTGTGTAAAAAGCGAATAGAGCGAGTGGAAGTAGTGGACAAATCGTGCGATCTTGGGATTACAGTGTGTGGATTTGTCTGAGTGAGTACAGTGTGGTTTAATTTCCTATATTTGCCATCCCTTCCCTATCATCCCCTTAGAATTTGCTTTGTCAGTTTTGTAGGTCCCTTCAGGACGTCCGCGAGCTGGCCCACGTGGCCTAGCATTTTGGTAGTCTTTTGTACTTGCGACGGGCCTTCTGCCCTTAAACTCGAGGCCGTGGTATATTGCGTGCGCCCTAAGTTAGTATCTTGCGTCCCTCCCCGACAGCCCTCAGCCATTCCCTCTCCCCTAACCCCTTTTTTCCCTTTTCGCGTTCTCACCGAGGTAATTTATAAAGTAGCCATATTGCGATCGAGAACCTTCTTCCCTGAGACTCCCTCACCTCTCCCTCCGCTAGCCGTGCCATATCCCGTCGAGTAAACAAACGAGGACCTTTCGGGGTAACTCGTCGGTGCTACACCGTTACAGTAGCTGGCGCCCAGATATTATTCAAGTACCATTCCTCAGCTGACAGCCCCCCCTGTCCCCCTTGTCGACACCGTACCCCTCCGCTCCCCAACCCCCCTTCCCAACGAGCCCATTTAAAGCCCTCCGACACCGCGTGCTCCCGAGCGAGTACACGCGTGCCTATTCTGATTTCTTCTAGCTTAAGCCTTCTACTTCTGACTATATTTTCTTTTCTTTTCTGTTATTTCCTGTCTGATTTTGGTTTTACATTTATTTCTGTACGTTGTTTTATTAATTATACCTTTTTTTCTTATTCTACCACGTGTTCCCTTCTTTCTGTTCGAGATCCCCCTCCCGCCCGTAATCGAGATAGCTGCCTTTGCGAGACCCTGGACCAGTTTCGTGGTCCAGCGCGTCACAATATATAATAATTGAATTAATTATTATATAATATATAATAAGTAATTTTCTCTTACCGGTGGATGAGCAGAGGAAGGGAGAGAGACGGCGCTTGGTTCTCGACGATAGTGAAATAGGTTTGGTTGAACTGGAAATTCTTGGTCCAGCCCTAAGGTGGACACTCGCCTAGACGAATGCTTATTGAAATGCCAAGAAATGAGTTCTTTTCGCGTGGACGCCCAGCACTGAAGTGATACACTTTTCGCTTGGGTCCTAAGGCAAGCTAGATCAAAATAGGCCCTAAGGTATTTAATCGGCACAACACTTAACTGACCACAACAATATCAACCCCGTGGGTTCGCCCTCTACAACAAAGGAGTTTAAGTTGTAGAGACCAAAACAATTCAGAGAACTTTTAGCTTTGATAACTCCCTAACGCATAAGTTTAGAGCATAAGTATGTTAGTACTTTTATGTAGATCATAAGAAACTACATCGACTGGTGTAGTCAAAAATATAGGTTTCCATTAAAGAAAAAAGTGCAGTTGCATTTTTCTAATGCACCGATACAAAAAAGTGCATAAAATTAGTTGCATATTATGCACCGTCTGATGCCATTTAACTTTCACTTATAACATCATCTTCTATTCCCAACCGTTTAGGAGGTACAGCCTGTTCCAGTTGCGTGGGACACCCTGTATAATCTATGATTTACAATAATTAACCCATGTTCATCGAGGATCGGTTACATCTGTCGTGGTCTCTGACCTTTGCTAATGGGGTACTGAGTGGTGCTGAAGGGGGGGGGGGGGCAATGGGTTTTTTTTTCGTAGGAGGGGAAATCTTGCATAAGACTCCCATAGTTTGTACTGTGGGGAGTGTCGGATTCCTACCGACTAAAACCCCTCCTCGCTCCTGACAAGCACCCCGGGACCACTTTCGCATTACTTCGGGGTGTTGTTCATTTCCGCCCCTAATCTCTTATGGGTTTAGATGTTAGTCGTCTAATTTCCTGAGGTGTTGGCGGTGCTCGTGTTTTCTTTTGTTTTCCTTTCAACTGCTTCCTTCTTTTTCATGGTCCTGATGATAAAGTCCAACTACCTCCCATGAATGTTTTCCATTCAGCATAACTGCTATCAGATTTACCTCAGATATCGTTGTTTCGCCGAGCATCTCTTCGACGTTTCTCCTGTCTTCCTCGTTTGCCTTACAGTCAAAAATCGTGAGTAGTTATAAGCCACTTCTGGCCTTCACAACAAACCCCCAGCACTGTCCCCTGTGAGTCATGGAGCGCGCAGCGCTCTGACCCCCCGCGC
>NW_014334157.1:0-6592 GCF_000341935.2 Cephus cinctus | reverse complement strand
AAGTCATCCTTATTCGCTCAAATACATACTGCTGTAATCAATAAAATTTTGAAAGAACCTGTATGGATAATTATTCTTGTCATTGGAACACTATACCTCAGATTTTTTGTGACAGTTCTTAGGAAACTCTCAAGGGCTAAAATGGGGATGGGAGGTTTCACAGATTTCTAGGAATCGAATCGCCTACAGAGATTCCTGGAATCGATGTCAAGGTTCATGCATCTTCCGGAATATTCCTTAGCCCTCCGACGACGACGACGACGAAGTTGCGTCGCGCGTGCTTACGAGTAGTTTGACACCTCGGGGGGATGAGGGACCCCATTCTCGACGCACGACTCTGCGAGATAACGTTCGGTATTGCGCCTTCCAACAACCGATACATAGATAATTCTAAAATTACTTTGAACTCGCCGATGCTCTCACACGAGGCTGGGGGATGGGGGATTCTCGAAGCCTCTCAGTGGGATGAGGAGGCTGACGCACGACCACTGCGAGATAACGTTCGTGGTCGAGTCGCCTGCCGTCCGAATCCTGCATGGGAAGGGTATCGTTTATCCTGGAATCAACCTCGACGCAAAAGTCGCCGAAACCGCTTTTCGGCACTGCGCTCAAAGGGGATGCCGCTCGTCTCTCTCTCTCTCTCTGATTCACCGATGCTACGCACTAGTCCGCGCGATGAAGTTAGGGACAAAAATTCTGGAAGATTCCTGCAGGACTGCATCAGCGATGCTGCGCAATTCTGCGAGATAACGTTCGAGGTCAAACGGGCTGAGGGCTGACGTCCGAAACCTGCACGAACGTGCACGAGTCCGTCGGAGCTTCTGAAAGGCTTTCCGGGGTGGGGGGCAAGGGGCTGTCTCAAAGCGTCGCGCGAGAGGACCGCCGGCTCTGGGAGCGATCCTTCCCGACTTAGCGCGGACACGAACCGTGGAAGCTTCCAGAATGTTCTAGAAGGTTCTAGAATGTTCTAGAAGGTTCTCGATCGTGCGTAGCTCCTTGAATCGAGCGCAAAATTCGCGGAATCGAGCGAAAATTCTTGGAATCGAGTGAAAATTCTTGGAATCGAGGGGTCCTGATGACGTCACTTCCAGAAATCGTAGAGCTCACGACGGTAACTTAGCACGGACACCTTCGAAGGCTCTGGAGTGTCGGTGTTATGTCGGTGCAGGAATCTATATCCAGAACCCCCATACTTATACTACTAATTACTTTCAAATCCTGAACTTTTCTGTCTCGAGCTTCACCGTAGGAGGTGTAATGATCAAATGAATATCTTATCGCCTTTTCGCTCGGCTTTTATACTCGCGGAGCGTACGTTAATGCTGACTTTGAATTTTTTCTATTGTTGCGTTGCCCCATCTATGAGACCCGCGTATGCTCTCTACTTCGGGTGATTTAAAATATCTTCCCGCGTAAAGTTTAAAGGGACCCGCAATGTTTTGGTCTTGGGTTTGTTTTACCTCAGAATGCCTTTGGCTCAATCGCACGTGGCGGATTCCATCATCGGGAATTATCTAATCAAAACAAAAACATTGCGTTCGTGCCCATAATAAAATAAAATAAAAATACGCTAGCTGCGTTACATCGCCCTCCAAAATAAAATAAAAGTATTTGATTTGCACTACAAAATACACCTTTGGTTTCTTTTTTTTTTTCATTTTTCCATTCTCCAGTGATCTTTCCTTATTCGATAATCACCTTTGGCCACTCATCTGATGGATCGTAATCTCTAAATCGGACGTCGAAAAATCGGATTGCTACTTCTTCGTCAATCCGGCTACTCCTATGTTGCTTCATCAACTTGTCTCTTTTTCTTCTGCTTTCTACTTCTCCTGCCTTTTCTGATAGAGGTAGCTTCCTGGAGCCTGTTGTCACCCGCGTCCGAATGTATTGCCTAACAGTGGGATCGACATTTTCTTGCTTTTTTTTGTCCATCTTTTTCCGCGTTCGACAGTTTAAGGTTGCCTGTTAATTTTTTATTAAGGCGCTCCGCCCCTGTACTGTCCTCAGGCTTGACAGCTACAATTTTTGGTGATCATCTCATCTGCTCTATTACACAGATCTTTGGTCCTTTTTGTTCACCGATCGCACTTGCAGCGATTATTGCATTTATCGTGGCCTCCATCTCCTGGTCTAATAATCCCATCATTTCTCCCTGATTGATAGCATCTGGGTTGACAACCTCCGTCAATTCGATCTGCGAAGACATGTTTCTCGTTGTTCTGGTCTTATTCGTCTCTCTTCCTTTAGTTTCTGGCCCATTGAATTTTGGCCATTGATTTTTTACAGGCCAATACTGTATCCCGGCTCTATCTTCGATGGGGCTGATAAAGTCCATCCAGGTTTGTTACAGTATGCGCCTGGTATTCGTAAGCGGTTTCGTCTGTACTTGACGATCCGTTTTTTTAACTGATCTTTTTAATTATTTATACTCTTTTTAGCTTATAAATTCCTTTGTTAAGCTTCATTTTTCTACCCTTCATATTTCTCGTGTTTACAGTTTTTATATTCCGTCAATATTTTTGATCAGTCTTATGTTTTGCTTCCTTCCGGGGCTTTATTCTAGTGCCCATCGCACTCTTTATTTCCGTCTATTTTAGCTAGATGGTGCTGACGTGGATTTGTCATCTTGATTACAACTTCCGTCCAGTAGATGGCACCCTTGTCTTTGTTATTCTTCTTTCAGCAGGTTGATTAACAATAGTACGGTCTTAAATCTTGCGTGTGATACATTCCCCTTTCTTCTTCAGAATCGAGGTGTTGTATAATATAGGAGGCTAATCCAATGATCTTCTTTATTTTGTATGGCCCTTCGTATAGGGACATGAATTTAGCGATTCTCTTCTCGAGAGGTTTCGATACATTGCAGGCTCGTGCAAGTATAAGATCTCCTTCCTCGTATTTGCATATACGATGCTTTTCGTTAAATGTAACAGCCCTCTTTCTTCCTTTCTTTTTTCTTAATTCCTTCGTCAAGATTAACTTGGTTTCGTAAGGTACCCCTGGCCGCTGTGGTCGTCGCTCAAACCATTTTTCCCATATTCTCAAGGGTTTCTGATGTAAGTGCAGCTCTACCGGCGTATATTCCGTAGTTTCGTGGTGTACTTCGTTGATACAGCTTTCAATTATCGGTATCCAATCGGGCCAAGACGCATGTGACTCTCCTAGGAATGTCCGGAAGAATCTTGCCAATTCCCGATTTATCCTTTCAACCGGATTTGCTTGCGGATGTCTGATCGACGTCATTATCTGCTGAATCCCTTCTTCTTTTAGTTTCTCCATCCATTTGGATGATGTAAATTGTGTTCCTTGATCGCTAAGAATTCTTTTGGGTTTCCCAAGCCTTGGGATATAATCATTAAAAATACAACGTATTGTTGCTTCCGCCGTAGCCTTTTTCAGTGGGTATAATGCCACATATTTGGTAAATCCATCGATGGTAGTCAAGATGTATTTCATTCCTCTTTTGGCTGTCGGTAAAGGTCCATAATAGTTGATGCACAGAAGATCAGATGGTTCTTTTGGTACTATGTTTTGCATAGCTGCATATGATCCCGTCGTGTACACTTTGTTCCTCTGACAAGAGTCACATTTCGCTATTTCTTGTCGAGTAATCTTAGCTAACTTAGGGTAGTGAAAATCCTCTTTCATAAGTAGGTAACACTTTTTTGGTCCTATGTGGCCATATACTTCGTGGCACTCCTTTATAATCGCCTCCACGAGGATCTTCGGTAATTCCGCTCTGTACTGACCGCCTCCTTTTGAGAACAATATTCCATCGATTATTTCATACTGCCTGTCCTGATTTTCTGATTCAGAGAGTTTCTGCCTTATTTTCTTTAATTTGGTATTCTTTCTCTGATAAGCTTCCACATGGTCCATAATATTGTAAAAATCTCTGGATATCTCTCTAGCTAATTTACCTATGGTGATTTCCTTTTCTCTAGATTTTGATTGATTATTATTCGGTCGACTAAGAATATCTGCTGGTATGTTCGCTTTTCCTGGGCAGTGTCTTACTTCAACATCGTAGTCCTGGATAGCTAACATCGATCTCGTAAGGCGGGAGCTTACTAAGCGGCAGCTCCTTAAAAACGTTAGTGCTGCATGATCCGTAACTACTATCACTTTAGCTCCGAGCAGGTAGGATCGAAATTTTTGCAAAGCCCATACTATTCCCAGGAGTTCTTTCTCCGTCGTATAGTAGCCTATCTCGGCACCTGTCAGATTTCGGCTTGCAAAACTAACGACTTCATCTTCTTCGTCTGTGTTACGTTGGTAGAGGACTGCTCCAATGGCATACTCACTTGCATCCGTTTGTACGTAGTATGGTTTCTTACGGTCCGGATAGTGTAGTATTACTTCTTGACAGAACGCATCTTTTGCTTTTTCAAATACGATCTGGTGTTCTATTTGCCAGCACCACTTCGTTTTTACTTTTAGTAATTGCAGCAGTGAAACAATCGTCTCAGCATGCTTCTTTGAGAATTTCGAATAAAAGTTTATCAACCCGAGAAATCCTCGTAGTTGTTTCACATTTTTCGGTCTGGGATATTGTTCGATTGCTTTGATCTTTTCAGGGTCTAATATTATTCCCTGTGGGGATAGTATATGTTCAAGGAACGTTATCCTGTCTCTTAAGAATGTGCATTTGGAAAATTTCAATGTAAGACCTTCATCGTTAAGACGTTGAAACAATTCATCCAGATGTTGGATATGTTCTTCAAAGGATTGGGATACACATAGGATATCATCCACGAAGTTTATTATGTGTTCCCCGATGCCTTTCAGGATTGTGTCCAGACCTCAAACCAAACTAGCTGTACTTGTTTTTAGTCCGAACGGCGTCACTTTGAATTCATAGCATCTCCCTCGATGAGTAAAAGCCGTATACTTGTAGGATTCTGGATGTAAAGGCATCTGCCAGAAGCTACTTGTCAAGTCAAGCGTAGACATAATCTTGGCTCCTCCACATAGTTGAAAGAGTGACTCGGTAGGCTCCATGCATTCATGATCTTCAACCAATATGTTATTGATTCATCTAGCATCGAGGCACAACCTCACAATACCGTCCTTTTTAATTACCGTTACCAACGGATTTACACATGGGCTCGTGGATTTGTGTATTATGTCTAGAACCAGCATTTTCTGGATTTCGACGTCCACCTTATCCCTATACGCCATTGGTACGTGATACGTCTTGGACGTAAAGGGTTCGTGTTCTTTAACTTTCAGGCGATACTGGTAAGACTTTACTGTACCAGGCCTTTTGTTGAACGTCCTCCTATGCTTCATTATAAGATTCCTAAAGATATCTATTTGAGTCTCTGAGGACCACGAACATTCCTTCAATTTAGTTATGACCTCCTCCTCTGTTATCTCATCTTCAATAGAGTACTCGGGTTTTTTCCCTATTTGTCTACATTTCAAGCTTTCTTGCTCTTCTTCTTTTTCATCAATTCGTTCATGGATCATTTTTATGTTGTGGGCCCGACCATCAACTTCCTTCATTGTTATATGAAAGCGATCTAGGTCCAACAATGTTCTTCCCTGTTTCATTAAATCCATTCCTATAATGCATTGATTTGTTAATTTCGGTACTATTAAGATGATCGTATGAGTTTCATAAGATCCTATAGTTATCTTCGCAAATATATGTTTGCTTATTTTCACTGCCCTCCCGGCCGTTGCTTCTCTCACACTTGTCCCTACCACTGGTAGCATGGGGACTTGTTTTAGAATGCCCTTGTTGAATCGGTAGAAATCTTCCGAGATACACGTGACTTCACTTCCAGTATCTATCAATGCTTCTACGGGAATCCCTTCAATTAATATTTTCGTTATCAGGCATTTCGTGTATGCTCTATGTCTTTCCTCCTCCTCTTGTAGGAGGTAGGATCTTGTATCCTCCCCTATTACCCTACATTCTACTATTGTGCTCCCGGGTTTTAAGTGGTCATCGATGGGCACAATAGTTGTTCGTTTCCTGATTGTGTTTTAGATGTTTGTTCTTCCGTTATTTTTCGAATATTTTTTGTCGAGGTTTCCTCCTTTTTCTCTTGATTCCCGCGATTTTGTTGCCTTTGGGACCCATTCCAGCTTGTTCATGCCCTAGGATCGTTTCTCCATGACGTGTTCCTCGTATTAGGGTATCCTGTTTCCTTTTTCGTAGGCCCGCCTGATTGTCCTTCTATATTAGGCTTCCTTGTTTGATCTCTAGTAACTATGTCAGTGGCTGGTCTGGTGTTCCTCTCCCTCCTAGAGTTTATAGGACCTGCCTTGTCGAACCTCTCCAACAGGTCTAGCAGTTGGCTTGTTGTCCTCTTGCATGGATTGCGGCCTTTATATTTTCATCGAAATGTCTTGCCATTTTTGAGATTATCTGGACTTCTGGTAGTGGTGGTTCAAGGTCTTTGATGTTCGCGATTATGCGTATTGCGTAATCTGTTCGCGTACTCTTTTTCCTTTCATCATACCACCCGAATTCAAGGTTTTCGCGAATACTGTATTGCTCTTCTTCATTCCAGTATATCTCCGGAAATTTTCTTCAAAGCTTTCCCAGGTGTCTATTTCTGATTCCATCAATAGCCAC
>NW_014334156.1:1603-1787 GCF_000341935.2 Cephus cinctus | reverse complement strand
ACAGTCTGGAACTGACTGCGATATTTTTGTATCAGTCTAGGG
The DNA here is from genome assembly GCF_000341935.2 of Cephus cinctus. Taxonomy (NCBI): domain Eukaryota; kingdom Metazoa; phylum Arthropoda; class Insecta; order Hymenoptera; family Cephidae; genus Cephus; species Cephus cinctus. Next base: position 1,745 of record NW_014334156.1, on the reverse strand, counting down.
CAGTCTGAGACAGAATGGGACCGACTGGGATTTTTTTGGAACAGTCTAGGACAGGCTGGGACCGACTGGGATTTTTTTGGAACAGTCTGGGACGGTCTGGGACCGTCTGGGACCGACTGGGATATTTTTGGAACAGTCTGGG
>NW_014334156.1:1244-1408 GCF_000341935.2 Cephus cinctus | reverse complement strand
AGAAGAGTCTGGGACTGTCTGGGACAGAATGGGTTATTTTTGGAACAGCCTGGGACTGTCTGGGACAGTTTGGGACCGTCTAGGATATTTTTGGAATAATCTAGGAAAGTCTGGGACAGACAGGGACCGACTGGGATATTTTTGGAACAGTCTAGGACAGTCTG
>NW_014334156.1:0-1133 GCF_000341935.2 Cephus cinctus | reverse complement strand
GTCTGGGACAGTCTGGGACCGACTGGCATATTTATGGAACAGTAAAGGACAGTCTGGGGCAGACTGGTACCTACTGGAATTTTTGTGGAACAGTCTGGGACTGTCTGGGACCGTCTGCGACAAACTGGGATATATTTGGAACAGCGTTGGACTGTCTGGGACAGTCTGGGATCGACTGGGATGTTCTTGGATCAGTCTAGGGCAGTCTAGGACAGACTGGGACCGACTGGTATTTTTTTGGAACAGTCTGGGAATGTCTCTTTTGGAACAGTCTGGGACAGTCTGGGACAGACTGGAACCTACTGGAATTTTTGTGGAACAGTCTGGGACTGTCTGGGACCGTCTGCGACAAACTGGGATATATTTGGAACAGCGTTGGACTGTCTGGGACAGTCTGGGATCGACTGGGATGTTCTTGGATCAGTCTAGGGCAGTCTGGGACAGACTGGGACCGACTGGTATTTTTTTGGAACAGTCTGGGACTGTCTGGGACAGTCTGGGATAGACTGGGATATTTTGCGAACCGCATGGGACTTTATGGGACAGTCTGGGACAGACTGGGACTGACTGGGATTATTTAGGAACAGTCTGCGACTGTCTGGGACCCTCTGGGACCGACTGGGATATTTTTGGAACAGTCTAGGACAGTCTGGGACAGACTAGGATATTTTTTGGACAGCCTGGGACTGTCTGGGAAAGTCTGGGACAGTCTGGGACCGACAGAAATTTTTGTGGAACAGTCTGGGACTAACAGACTAGGATATTTTTTGGACAGCCTGGGACTGTCTGGGAAAGTCTGGGACAGTCTGGGACCGACAGAAATTTTTGTGGAACAGCCTGGGACTCTCTGGGACAGTTTCGGACAGACTGGGACCGACTTGGATTATTCTGGAACAGTCTGATAACGTCTGGGACAGCCTGTGCCGGTTTGCGACGTTTTTGGAACAGCCTAGGACTGTCTGGGACAGTCTGGGACAGTCTGGGTCCGACTGGCATATTTTTGGAACAGTCTGGGACAGTCTGGGACAGGCTGGGACGTACTCGTATTTTTTTGGAACAGTCTGGGATGGTCTGGGACTGTCTGAGACCGACTGGCATATTTTTGGAACAGTCTAGGACAGTCTGGGACAGAC
>NW_014334154.1:0-1890 GCF_000341935.2 Cephus cinctus | reverse complement strand
TTTCTTAATTGTGTAACATTGCGGCATTTAATTCCTGGTGTGACTTTTAGGGTGCAATGTGATGCTAGTGATCATGGTATTTGCGGTATTCGCTCAGGCTTTTCGTGATATCAAGGATGTGTTTCTTAATTGTGTAACATTACGGCATTTAATTCCTGGTGTGACTTTTAAGGTGCAATGTGATGCTAGTGATCATGGTATTTGCGGTATTTTGTACCAAATGGACGATGAGTCTAATCCTTGCCTAATAGCAATTGTGAGTCGATGTTTGACAGGAGCGGAAATTCGATATACCACTACGGAAAAGGAACTTTTAGCTATTATTTATACTATTCATAAACTCCGAGCTTATTTGTTGGGTAAACATTTTGAAATCATCACAGATCACCATGGGTTAGTGTTTCTCAAAAGTGCAAGATACACGAGTACACGCCTTGCAAGGTGGAGTATCCTGCTCCAACAGTATAGCTTCACAATTAGCCATTGTAAAGGAAAGGATAATATTGTCGCTGATTTTTTTAGTCGGCATCCGAGCCGAAAATTTCATCAACAACTTCAAGAAAACCCGATTATATCTCTCATAAAAGTATTGCCTAGATGTAACAATAAGAGTAAACCGGTCAAATCAATTATTATCGTTAACAAAATTAAAGAAGATTCTGAGTATAAATCAATTATTAAGGAAATTGCAAAAAGCCAGCAGGAGGATGATGCGATTCTAGAAATAAAGAATAGACTCCTTCAGGAACCATCGGACATATTTAAATTACATGAAGGAGTTGTATTCATAGGTAATGCGGTTGATCAACATTGGCGAATAATTGTGCCACTTAAATTAACAGATGAGTTAATAGTAAAATGCCATAATAGATTAGGGCACGCGGGAATTTACAAAACCTTTTCGTATATTCAACGATTTTTCTATTGGAAAAGGATGCGTATGCAAGTAAAGAGGATCATCCTTGGTTGTGATTTATGTCAAAGAGTTAAGCCAAATACTCAAAATATGGAGGGTCCTTACCAACTTATAGAAGCCACTGGGCCTCATGATCTTGTAACTGTTGATTTTTACGGGCCTTTACCTCGATCCACGGGTGGAGTTCAATATATTTTTGTGCTGCTTGATGCTTTCTCTAAATTGGTTAAGCTATATACACTAAAGCGAGCAACTGCAATAAGTGCTCTCAATCGTCTTATAAAAGATTATATTCCTTATGCTGGGAAACCCAAGCGTTTATTATCTGATCATGGAACGCAATTTACATCTGCCATATGGAAAAAGACGCTTGCTCAAGAAAATATCAATATTTTGTATTCGTCTATTCGTCACCCTCAATCTAATCCAACAGAGAGGATAATGCGCGAAATCGGACGGATGTTTAGAACACTTTGCTCAGATACTCATACCCGATGGGCATCCTATATATCATTCATAGAACAACTCCTTAATATAACAACGCATTCTAGTACAGGTTGCATACCTCTTGAATTGCATTTTGGAACACCAATAAACGATCCTATCAAAACTATAATTAACTTTCCACCTGAAATAAAAATTCATCGGGATACTCAATTACAATTAGCACGAGAAAACATAAATAAGAAATATCACATTCGGAAAAAACAGCAGCATAAACCATCGAAAGTCTTATTAAATATTGGAGATCTTGTGTTACTCCGCGTTCCACATATATCTAAAGTTCTGGATCATTGTACAAAGAAGTTTTTTCATCTTTATGAAGGACCATATAGAATTACACGACAGATACGGATGAATGCTTACGTTCTAACGGATTGTCAAGACCCCACAAGGGTGGTTGGAACATATAATCGGAATAATTTAAAATTATACCGACTTCCATATACATCTAATTCTCTGACTGATCAGCA
>NW_014334153.1:0-7223 GCF_000341935.2 Cephus cinctus | reverse complement strand
CTCTCTCTCTCTCTCTCTCTCTCTCTCTCTCTCTCTCTCTCTTTTCTCGTCTCACTCTCTACTCTCAGAGCACTTTTCGCTACACTCCGTACATAAGGTTGGCTACAATGAAAGTGACGCTACCCAAACGTTCGCTCACTGACGTGCCGTAGTGGCGCGGAGGAATATTACCTTCCGGCAAAATAAAATTTGCGCTAGTCCCTACGCGGCCCAATTCGCCCGCGATCTTCAATTGTTTTCTCGATCCTAGAAAAATACATCTGTTCATCCTCTCCTCTTCTGGCCGATTGCAGTGTCTCTTCTCGAGGCGGGAATCATATCCGCACCCTATCCCTCATTGTGCGGCTCCAGGCCACCACTGCAACCCCCTGATGCAGCCATAATCTTGGATCTGCTTGCGGCGTCCTTCTGCATACGTGGCCTCGCTCAGTGGTGCTCTACGGTCGTGCTGGACCTCCTCCAGTTGGCTACGTCACGCCAGTGCTGCTGGTCACATTGGCCGGGCCCTTCTGCTCTGGTCAGGGCCGTCGTTGTTGTACCACGGGCCTCGTTGCCTCTGAACTTTAGTGGCGGTTCCCTTACGGGACCGACTACCGCTTGTAAAACACAAAATTTATATCCCGAAGGGAATGAATACATGTTATTAATACTAAATTCAGTCCACGCTCGACGCAAATGTCATGTTGCCTTGCGAACCTCAGGGTGTAGCTCTTTGATCGCCTATTCTCTCTCTCATTTGTAAGGTGCACGGAGTGCCACGTCACAGTAAATGGGTATCCTATTCTTACTATGTGCCAAAACCCTCCGGAATGCCACTGCTACCGTCACACAGGTCATATCGCGTAAAGACTCGACCCAAGCGCATTTACTCAGTACATCGATTATTACACGTATATACGTGTAACCGTCGTTGTACTCCTTTAACAAGCGAAGGTTCATAAGATCGGCCTCCCAAACGTCGTCGATATTGCTGACGGTGTAAGAGCGGCGGTGAAACTTACGACGTACGGGCTTATGCAACGTATACGCGTCCTGCGCCTCTAACCAACGTACGACGGAATCTCGCTTTACTCTACCCCTAACCACTCGCTCGAGGTTACCGATACCGGCCTAGGAAGACGGCTCTGCTAGTGTGTAATAAAGACGCTCAGAAGGCTGTCATCACCCGATTTCTTCTTCTTCTTTTTCGCGCCAGCCTTAACCATTCTACTCTTTTCTTTTTCTCGGTATCGCTGGCTGTACTGGCCGACACGGATCGCCGCGCCTATCCTCGTCGACGTTATTTCGCAGATCCTCGATAAAGTGTAGATAGCGCTGCAGCACCTGATTGTACATCTCACACTTTTCGCGCTCGTCAATGAAATTCGGCGAGTGTAGGATCTCCTTCATGGGTGCATCCAATCTGCTTAAGGGGGTCCCATGGATTTGCACAGTGTTCACGTTGTTAACGCCCTGCTGGTGATGGTAGTGCGTATGAGGCATTGCACGGTGGTGCTGCTGGTGTACGGTATCCACGCTCTCTTGAAGGATTTGAACCATCTTTTTGGCGTGCCCCATCTGGCTCTCTCTCTCTCTTTGCGGCGTATATATTATCCACATCCCCCTATGAGTTTCGATAGGACGGTGCCCAGTATGGGTGCTAGCAAAACAGACAGAAAACCACCGCCCTAAACGATAAGTCGTTTTCTAGTTTTGGCCGCGAAACCCACGAGTTTCGGACGTGTTGCCACGATTTTTGTTTTAGGTAGATTTCCGCGTTGACCAAACTTGCCCCAAAAAGAATGTAGACATAGCTTTGCAACAGACCGTAGACCAGGGTTTGATTGTATATTATCAGGATCAAGACGGATACCTTCGATCCTTTCATATTCCTCTATGTACGCCTGATAAGCCTCCTTGTTATCGACGCATTCATACGGCCAACGACTCGCCTCCTGCTTGATTTTTAAGAATGTATTGATATAGTCGGCAAAATGACCACCCGTCCCCGTCGTTGGACTGTACTGCGTGATTTCATACTGCCATATTTCGTATATACGCGTAATCTGATATCCCTTACATACAGCGCGTCTAACCTCGTCCACAACCCAGGTCCGTTCGAATACTCTGTCCTCGGGGTTTTCGTGTGAACAGGATTTCTGCAGAGTAGACTCGGTGCAAGAACTACACAGAGCAAAGAGTAACTTACCATGCATCCGCACTGGTAAAACAGGGTGATATAAATTCTGCGGTGGTAATACAACGCATTTAATCAGACACGCCACGTTATCAATGTTATAAGATTCATCCGTTAATTCGCAACACTCGTGGACCACATACACCCTCGGATGACCTACGGGGAATTTTCCTATTTTCGATATGAATGGGTAGAGCGAGTATACATCCACATAGTGTATTCTCTCCGACCCCTCGACCTCATAAAAACTGGCGGTGTTCCTTGTACGACCGCCGAAGAAAGCATCGCGGGGTTCAAGTGGTTCCTACGACACCAGTGGGTTGTTGTTTAGTTCCTGGTATAATTCAGACTGTTCCGGCTCGTTAATGCAGCAATCGAATTCGCACTCCCAAATCTCCGTTAGTTCATAACCGAGGAACCGAATCTTATCGGTAATTGCCTGTGTTCTCTCGAAGCGTTCATCCATGGATTCGCCTATGTGTAAGCGAGTATCCCTGTTTATACGGTAACACGTGGGGCAACCATGCCAGAAATAGTCTTGAAATTGAAATACGCGTCGTACACCGGTATCGACATCGTGATGGTACTCGTCAACAAGTGTACCCCCCAGTAAGCGGAATTTCCGTGTAAGCCCAGCATGGACTATGGTACACCCCAGACGGCATTCCAGCGAAAGGAGCCATAACAGCGCTTTACGCGGTTGTTTGTCGCCGTACCGATACCCACCCGATGGTAAAATAGCTATCTGTTCATGGCACAAAAAGTTTTTCCGAAAAACCCTCCGATAGTGCTTTCAGAAAAGGGGCAAACGTTACCGTATCAAAGGAACATTTCGCGGAAAGAAACATAGGCTTTTTTTAGGATAGTGACATCTGTTTTACAATAATCGATAAATTCCGTTCGAAAGTTAAATACGTAGCTTGCGGCTCGTTGCTCGTTATGCCACGTTGAAAACAGTGTACGCCGCATTGGTAACATCGTCTCGGATGAATAAAACTGGAGCGGTCATAGCCGACCGATACAGTTTTGATTGTCGGGTGTGTTGAATAGATGTGGAAAGATTCCTTTTTTCAAATTACCAGTGGCCGAAAGACCAAAGGGTTTGGTAAGGCACCTAGGGTCATGTGGAAGTAATTAAGACTATCTGTAAAGATTACACGACCGGTTTTCATCATTATGATGCTTGTACCGTTAAGTATCAATGATGAGGGATTTACACTTTTCCTTTTCCACTTCAAGAGATATCTCAGTATAAACAGCGCATCGAAACCCTTGGTGTTATGCGCTATGCAAAAATGAAAATATAAGTATTCATTAGAATTTGACAAGGAATGCAACGATGTTACTACAGTGCGTTTCATAACGAACACCCTGTATATTGTGACGTGGTGGATTTCACCCGTCTTGTCCTCGGCGGAAAATCACGCCGAAACGCGATACGGGCCTAAAGGCCATAGCACAGTCCAGGCAGGATCCACCGACCGCAAGGGCCTAATGAAAATTACGATATAGTATTTTATTATTTTCTATTGTTTTGCGTGTACTCTGCCGGAGTTCGAATAGGTTGCTCGCTGGCCGTGCCCGTGAAGACGCGGAGAAAGAGAGAGGGAGAGCCACCTGGAGTCCCAGGAGGAAGGGAGCTGCGACACGCTAGGGTCGACACTCGCGCTATCTGCGGACAGCAGCTCTACTGGCCCAGGAGGCGCGCGCAACGCGGGACAGCTTGACGTCACGCGGCAACAACGCGCCCTACTCAGCTGGTACTCAACCACGACTGGAAGCGGCGCACCCAAGGCCATACGAATGAGCACCACTTTCGACCTCTGTGGCATAGCGCCTATCGCCAGTTGCGCAGAATTATATTTCCGCGAGTTGGGAATGGGAATCCAGGGACGCCTGGTGCACCCTCGCGCGAGAACGAATTTTACTCTTCGTAGGACCTGACCTTGTATGAATTGTCCACGAGAGATTATGGAAATAATTCATTGTCGCGATGACAGATTCGAAACTGGCGCTGGGTTGAAGGATTCGTCCGCAGGGCGAATCGCCGCCCATTAGCTTAGTTGTTTTTCGTAAGTTGTGACCGCGCGTGTAACGGACACGCGCATGGACGATCTCTTACCTCAAATTAGACCAAGGCACGAAGGTCCGACGTCCGGCAGGGTTCACTGTTTAGAACTTTGGTTTGATAATATTGTTGGATTAGAATTTCGTACGTTATCCGAATTGTTTCTTGTCGTCCGCCCGTCAGGCATTTATACCTTTTGATTTTGTAACGCGTAGAACGCGTACAGGCCCTTGACGGTCGGTCTTCGTATTGTGGTAAACACGGATTAGCCGTGTTACGATTTTGATTTTGAATTCGTACGGTACGCGAGGTACTCTGTAATATTTTTCTGATTATACTTCTGTTTCGTCTTTTGATTTATTTTTAATTACTATTTCTTTTGTAAATAATCACTTCGGTCTTGTACAAAATCGTCGCGCTTCGCTCCGCCGATTTTCCTTAATAAACCGAACCATTTCTTTGAGATCGAAGTGTCCGAAGATTCTTTTGTGTGTCGCGTGACCGTCTGACCCCTCCGACCTATTGTTCCGAACCCCGACGCCTCCGCATAGCTGAGTTAGCCAACGTAGGCATGCGAAGACGAATCGTAGAAATTGATACGTGGTTCCCGTTTTGGAACCTGGCGCCCAACAATACCGTCGGTATTTCGTAAATAAAATTTGTTAGCCCCTGGGTTGCCTGGAACGCGTAGGAATCGCGTAAAGTTGTGCGCCGGTCGGTCTTGCATTTTCCGGTGAGGTCGATCGCGTAAAAATACGTGACAACAGATAATGCGCTGAAACGATTTCCTTGCGGGATCACACGCGAGCTCGACAAATTGTTTAACTGGATCCTGTTCGAATATATATTCGCGTACACCGCAGGACGGGCACAGTTTTGTGAGATCGGGATCGTTAATGCAGGTGGTACAGACCTGTTGAACAACGCACAGGTTTGGAGTATGAATGTACGTTGTGTCATCACCGGGTAGTTTGTTTATCTGCTGTGTTTCAAAATCGTAAAATAAGTACAGTATTCTTTTTTTACTGGTTGAATTTTTCACCGGTCTTACGTAACACTGATGCTACATGTCGTTTACGCTTTTACAAACTGTGCAGTACCCTCTATCACAAAAGTGTTTCCCCTTCGTTCTTTGAAGAGATCTAAGACATTGTGGGCAACTCCACACGACTTGCCAGACGTTTTTTCCTTTTCCCTTTTGTTTGTTAAGTAGGATGTTTATATGGTTATCGAGGCATGTTGGGCCGAAAAAATACTTATAATACTTGAGACATTTCACGGTGGGGAGACTCGTATCACAGAGTAGTTGCCCAAAACATCTAGCAGACTTGTGAGTGCATTTATGCTCTGTCACGTTTGTGTAGGCCTGATTATATGGTATACAAAAACTGCGACTCCCGACCACGCCCCGTAAATTTAGAATCGGTTGATAATGTTTCAAATTATTATAATATAAAATGCGGAGCGTTTGCCGCGGTTTTTCCGATCCGTATACGATATCAACGATTTGCGATCCGTCGTACAACGGTTTCTCACCGGTTCCTATATTCTCAAACTCGTAAACAACAATGACTATACCCTTTTGCACGAGGTAAATTTGAAATTTGTTGATTTCCTGAATACCACACCCGTTAGACGGTATATCTACACCGGCGTTTCTCACAAGTTCAAGAGCAAGTTGTTTTTGTAATCTACCCCGCTGAGAGCGCACAGATTCCCATTTGTCGGATAATTCTCCCGAGCGCACCTCGCCGCGTTCTCCGTATACCGCTGCTGCAACGAGCGATCTAGGCAGGCAGAGATTATCCGACTTCGCGATGGTCAGTATAGATTGCTTTTTTACAAACGCGTGTGTTAGTTGTACACGACCAGCACCCACCGGTACTTTGACTATGCATGACGAAATAACAAAAGATCTATCTAGTTGGAATGCGCCCGCGCTCTGCATGACATCCGATCTTATACCCCATAACCTGCTTAAACAAATTATTGAAAAAACCTTGCCTTTCTGAACTTAAATTGCGCAATCATTTTTTTAAATCTGCAATTTTTTCAGAGCTGATACCCGATACATCGGCTTGTGGAGTAAAAAGCAATTCATTAAACGTTACTGGTGACTCCATCATGTATGTGTTATGTATGTCGCTGTAATCCTCGTACATATCAACAGACCATTAGGGTGAAAGATTAATTTTACGGCTTTGCGAATCTGCAATTCTTTTGTGTTTTTAATTCTAGACTGCAAATTTGATTCAAAACTTTTCACAATGTACTGAGATTATTCAAAAATAATGAACGGCGGCTCTCGCGCGTTGTATATCATGTCCATGTACTCCTAAACCGTCTCAATTATCTCTAAATTTTTCTTTTTTTGACCGTAAAATCCAAACATTTTTGTGATACGAGCAGTATGAATGTCCTGTAACTGGAAACACGTGCTGAATTTTTACTTGCAGCTTTTTCGAAAAAAATTTTAGCATAAAATAATTCTTATTTTGACCACCACAAGAATCCGAAAAGAGGTAGATGGTATTACAACATTTTAAAACAGGCACTCATCGCAACGCCTTTGATTAGACAGGCACTCGGAAATGAATTTCTGATGCTTCAAATTACATAATATACTTTTTTCGTGCGATTTGCGATGAGGCACATTTTTTACTTTTTTTAACCGACTTTTAATTGACGGGCAGGATTTAGCAACAGATTTCGAGTGGCAGGCACTCGAATTAGTAATGAGCAATATTTTAACACATTCGCGACGGGTCGTTTGCTGGCTGTGCTTACCGTGGGTACGGGGCCATTTTTTGTCAAATGTTACAGTCGCGCATAGGTTTAGAAAAATTACTATAACTTTTTAGGTAATTAATATTTCAGTATGAAATTTTAAAGAAGGGAGCATAGAACTTGTTTATACACAAAAATGAGAGTAGATACTAGGTAATATTCCATTTCAAATTTCCTAAAATCCTAGTTAAA
>NW_014334152.1:1016-1279 GCF_000341935.2 Cephus cinctus | reverse complement strand
CGTGCGCATACTCCCGTACAAGCTATATTCAGATCCTATACTCGAACCGTAACTTAGAATTGTAACATACAAAATTACTCATATCTCAACAATACAATTATCTTTGCGTAGGCTTGAATAAAAAAAATTTACTAAATTGAATCAGGCTACTCAAAAATGTATGAAACTAACAATTTATAAGCAGATACACTATTTGTCTCATCTCACCATAAGTACATACGTATAAAATAATTGTGTGGGTTTTTTACGCTTTTCATTTTTTT
>NW_014334152.1:0-775 GCF_000341935.2 Cephus cinctus | reverse complement strand
AATTTTTCTCTTACGTCTTCATGAGAGTCCGTATCGCAACAAGTGAGGCAAAAAATTGTGGTCGGACGGCACGTTAAAACAAAAAATGAAATGGAGAAATGTAGCTAGAAATGTAGATTCAGCTTCGTAATCGTAAGGTGCCGCGTTCGCGTCTACAAAGGAAAACTTTTTTTTTCATCATTTCTTTTTTGTTTAATTTTTTTAAGAGGTAATGCCATTCTAACGGCTCAAAAAAATACAAAAATCAATGGTGGTCAATTATTATTGAAAAATAGCATATGTAATATAAATTCTATTTAGATGAATTTATTGTACACTGAACGTCATTAATGTTGTCCAGCTTGTTGATGCAGTGCGGTGAGGTAAGAGAAAAGAGTGGACAGTGACTGTTTAACGGACATATGTACCAGGATAAGTGCGTGAAACGCAGCTAGCGCTATGGTGCGAGCGAGACGCGAAAGCGTCGTACGGTGCATCCTGTTCGAACGCATGAGTGGGAGTGAGACGGCAATGCATGAGTCCCACCAAGTCGTACCTGGGAGCTTGGTGGGACATTGGCGCTAGCTAGCCTGGTCGACAACGTAGGAGAAGATGCCCCACCAAGCTCCCTATTGCGAGTGAGGGGCCGCAATGCCGTCTTAATGACGCCCAGTGTACACGATTTTAAGAGTATATTACAATTTTTTTTTCCAAACGGTGACTTCGCATCTTATTCAACAAAATTCGTTGTTCATAACAGTGTTCTGCGGCTGGACGAATTACTTAATTTTCCGTT
>NW_014334150.1:0-1167 GCF_000341935.2 Cephus cinctus | reverse complement strand
TATTGCGGTATTCGTCAATTCGTTTTTGATCATGAACCCTTAAAACAGTCTATAGATCTCGTTATCTTACATAGCACCTCTAAAGAAAAATATTCAATTAGCCATGCAAAAAGAAAACACACCTGTAAAAGAAAATCTTTTTGTATTTTACGATTTTGAAACGATGCAGGTTCGCGAGCAGATGGGAAACCCGGATGTTAAAGTTCACGATGTTAATCTTTGTGTAGTTCAAAAAGTATGTGAAAAATGTATGTACAATAATGACATGTCCTACCTCTGTAGTTATTGCGGTATTCGTCAATTCGTTTTTGATCATGAACCCTTAAAACAGTTTATAGATCTCGTTATAGATATGAAAGATTTCAAACAGGTGATATGTATAGCACACAATTCTCGGGGGTTTGATGCTCTATTTGTACTGAAATATATTGTAGAGACACTGAAAATAACTCCACAGATTATATTGAACGGTACTAATATCCTTGAGATTTCTTTTGAAAAAGTTAGATTCTTAGATTCATTATGTTACCTAAGTATGTAGACACTGAAAATAACTCCACAGATTATATTGAACGGTACTAATATCCTTGAGATTTCTTTTGAAAAAGTTAGATTCTTAGATTCTTTATGTTACCTAAGTATGCCGCTATCCGGATTTTCAAAAACTTTCAATCTCCCTAGCTCGTTAGTCAAAGGATATTTTCCTCATCTATTTAACAGACCTGAAAATCAACACTACGTCGGGCCACTACCAGACATATTGTTTTATTCCCCTGATACGATGAAGATTGTAGATCGTGCAAAATTTTTTACCTGGTACGATGAACTTGTCAAAACCGAATACGTGTTTGATTTTGCTGCCGAGATTAAACGATATTGTATATCGGATGTGAATTTTTTGAGACAGGGTTGTTTATCTTTTCATAAGATGTTTCTGGAGATCACTGAAATTTGCCCGTTTGCGAAAGCTGTAACCATCGCATCCGCATGTAGTGTTGTTTACAGAACTAACTTTTTAAAACAAGACAGTATCGGTATTATCCGCAAAAGTGGTTACAGAGGATTTGATAACCAGTCGATCATTGCATTAGAATGGTTTGCGAGGATTGAGCATGAATGCGGATATCGCATAGAGCACGCAGGTCGTGGTGCTGAAAAGGTATTACC